>NC_056733.1:40550154-40794285 GCF_019279795.1 Protopterus annectens
CAAACAGTGAACAAGATTAGTTGCAGATAATCACTTTGGTCAAAAAGATGTCTGAATGACAACCTAAACTGTCTGTTCAACCAAAAGACTTCTAAACTCTCATATGATCTTCCATGGATGCACACATGACATAACCCAACTCTAGAGTTGCTGAATCTTGGTGGTAAAGAGACCTCCCCCCTTGCATTAAGTTCTCAGTTGAAATGTAGTTTTTATGACTGAATGATTCAAACATCACAATACGTGATGGTGCTTTGGTGCAGTAGTGGGATTAGTCACTGGTGGAGCTGGCCTAGGAAGGCTAGGAGTGAGTGTCTATAGTGCCAGCTTCACCAGGAGAGCGGTTCATCTAAATTTGTGTTGGTCCAGCTCCGTGTAGAAGACTGTCTCAAGCTATAAAGACATGGCACATGTGGCCTATCAAAGAAGGCACATAGTCCAGTAAGAGCTGAGGAAGTATAACATCACTCTGGGCTGCAGGAAAACTAAAAAGATGTTAAAACTGTAACTCATCCACATGGTCTTGGAAGAAAAACTGACACAAACAAAAGTATTTGCTGTTAAAATGGCTGAATACTAGACTTGCTTGACACAGAGGCCTATTAACATGAATGCAAGTAGCTCCCAGTGATATGTGCATTCTATACAGCAGTCGACTCTCCCAGTAAAACATACATTCTGTACTGCAATCTATTCAGCCATTCTACCAATGTACTGTGACAGACTGGGACAACATGAATTTTAGTTTTACAAACGGGTAGAACTAAACATTCATAAACCATGTTAAGAGGAAGAAAAAAGACTTATCATGCACTATAGTTTAAAGAGCAGATATGTTCCAAAGAGAATCAATTGCTACTTGTAACAAAGCTTACCAGGACAGTCTGCAAAGCATGCAAATTATACCTACATCAAAACATTTATTTTTGACATTTTGACATCTTAAGCAGGGGCAGCATTATGTACCATTTGCTTAAAATAAAGTAAATCACAGACAAAATATTTTGATGCATCAGGCCTGACAATTTCACCCTTAAAAGATTCACAGAAATCCAAATTAAAGTAATTTCTAAATGAACTTTAATGGAAGAACATACACAACCCTTTTCACTGTACAAAGGTAATTTAGGGACTCACTTAAATAGAAAGGAATAGCTACTTGCAATACACATTTTCACAGTCTAGTAAAGCATCAAAATGTCCTTGGCAGATGCTATTTCTGGAAGCAAGCCAGTCTATTCTGGAAAATGGCAAAATTAAGAGCAAAGGTATTACTGGCTCTGGAAAACAAATCTGAAGTTTATGTTTTGAGTAAGAAGCCAATACCCACACAAAGTCTAGGGGGTTCACTGACTAGCCCTTACCTTACTAAAAGCAAAAAAAAGTATCAACAGCATTGTGATGAAACCCTGATCCTGATGAAGGTGTAGCGGTGGGGCTAAAAGAAAAGAGGCAAAGTATAAGGGAGAATCAGAGGAAGAAAAAAAGAAAGAGTTAACCAAAGTATTGCCCCTGAAATGAAAAGGGTATCAAAAGAACCCTGGCAGCCAATCATATTATGCAGTCTACCAAAAAAAAAGACTAATGAGAAGCTAAAACTAGAACAAGGATACGAGTAAAGAAAAGGAAAGCAGTAATAACATGGGGAAACAAGCACTGATGGACCAGTAGACCTGATATGCTAAAGGTCACGAAGAGTCTGATTTGACTAAATGACAAACAGGGAAACTTGGTTAAGATGAACCAACTTCAAATACACAGACCTATTCCAATATTCTCTGTCCTCTGTGCTCTATTTTTAGCCATTTTTTAAACATTACTGATAGCATCATTTCTCTACTGTTTTATGTACCTACCTTTCTTTTCAAAGGTTCACTTGTCATTACAGGTCTTGATATGTACTGTTTTGTCTATTTTTGCATTTTCTGAATTTCCATTAATTTGTTCTTGTATAGAGAGTTAGGCTGTTGTTCTGTTAATGTAAAGTACAGTTGTGTACACTTACCATAAATGTAGATGTTCGAGTGTATTCGCTGCTGCAATCATTACATTTGGTTATCTGCTTGCAGGTAGCCCTCAGAGTCTTGGATTCCTGCATCGGATGCTGTCTCTTCTTCCATGACGTCAGGTCGTCAGGGGTATAAAACATGCAGCCGACGCCATTACATCAGTTTTTCTTGCCCCAGACGTCAGGTGCCCCACAAAAGGAAGCAATTATATGTTATGTTACACCTCCATCAAAAAGCAAATACACCAGAAAGCTGAAAACAAAAAGCAAAGGTAGAGCCAAGAGAGTCAGGGGGCTGGAGGGAGGGTAACCAGGACTGCAACAGTGGATACACTCGAACATCTACATTTATAGTAAGTGTACACAACTGTACTATGTTCTTCATGTTTCACTGTTGCAGCCATTACATTTGGGTAGATTCCCAAAGCTAAGGAAGGGAGGAGGAAGTTAGAGAGCATTAGGGCCAGCTACTAAGCCCTGCAAAACTGCAGTGGCAAAACCAGCTCTGGATTTAGAAAAAAAAGGCATGTGGTAATGCTTGGTGAAGGTATTTACAGAGCTCCAAGTAGCAACTTCTAGGATGTCCCTGGTAGGGACCCCTCTAAGAAAGGCTGTAGAGATAGATGTATCCCTGGTGGAATGTGATCTTATCCCCTGTGGGGTAGGTTTTCAATGGTGCTTATAGCAGAAATGAATGCAATGGGCTATCCATTTAGAAATAGTTTGCTTTGAAATGGCCTTCCCCTCTGCCCCTGCAGCAAAGCCCACTAGCAGCTGTTCAGATTTTCTAAGAGGCTTAGTCCTGTCCAAATAAAATCTAAGTTGTCTGTGCACGTCCAAAGAGTGCTGAATTCGTTCTCCTTTGTTTTGTGGATTCGGGGAAAAAGGTAGGCAAATGAATGAACTAATTAAGGGTCACACTAGACACCACCTTAGGCATAAAGGAAGGCTTGGGTCCTGAGGGAAACCCTGTCTGCATGGAAGATAATGAAGGGCTCCACTGCCATGAGGGCCTGTAATTCAGGCACTCTTTTTGCTGAAGTGATGGCTAGAAGGAAGGCTGTTTTCCAAGAAAGTTGCAGTTGCAGCTTGTTCAAATGGAGGGAGAGTTAGCTTTTCCAATACAAAGTTAAGGTCCCAGGCTGGAGTAGGGGCTCGCCTGGGGGGGGGGGGTGTCTTAAATTTTTAGCCCCTCTGAGGAATTGTTTTAACAGGGGGTGAGAGAAGAGGGGAGGTTTTATAATTTGCTGAAATTGCAGAGGCATAAATTTTAACTGATGAGAAGGATAGGCCCTTGTGGAGTATTTTTGTTAAGTACTGAAAAATATGAGGTAAACTGGGCACCGTAGTGCCCATACCCTGGTCTGGCTCCGGAACAGCATCTTTTCCACTTTTCAGTACAGGATTTTCTAGTACTAGGTCTCCTTGTTTCCAGAATGACATCTAGCACCTGCTTACTGAGGGATGCTATTGGAGAGCTCAAGGAATTAGCCAGGCTGCAAGGTTCAGAGACTGAAGCTGAGGGTGCAGAATCTGGCCCGCCTGCTGAGACAGCAGGGAAGGTGTCTGAGGTAAGTAGCATGGATCCAGCAGTATCATGCTGCGCAAGAGGGGGTACCAGTGCTGGTGAGGCCAGTCTGGTGCAATACGAATTGTCCTTGGTTTGTCCTGTTTGATCTTTAGCAGAACCTTTGAGAGGAGAGACAGACGGGGAAAGGCATAAACAGAGAGGTTTTTCCAGGTAAAGGACAGGTCATCCATTTTCCAAGCTTGACTGTGGGGAGTCCTTGTGCAGAATTTGTCCAATTGGTAGTTCTGGGGGGAGGCAAACAGGTCTATCTCTGGAGTCCCCCATTTGTTCCTCAAGAGGTTGAATATTTTTGTTTCCAGTTTCCACTTGTGTGGATCCATGAGATCTCTGCTTAGGTCGTCTGCCAGTGAATTTAGCTTGCCTGGCAGGAATTGAGCTTGTAGGTGCACTTGGTAGCTCAAGGCTGTGTTCCACAGAGGCATGGCTATTTTGCAGAGAGGGTAGGAGTGGGTTCCCCTCTGCTTGTTCATGTACCACATAACTGTGGACTTGTCTGTCTTTACCAATAATTGTCCTGGAAGGATGTGGTCCTTGAAGGCTGTCAGGGAATTCTGTATAGTTAACATTTCTTTTTGGTTGATATGCAGGTGCATCTTGACTCGAGTTCCATTTGCCCTGAATGCACTGCCCTGCCAAGTGAGCCCCCCATGCATAGTCTGATGCGTCTGTTGTTAGGGTTTGGGTGGTAGGGGGTAGATTGAAAGGGAACCCCTTATTGAGGTGGCAGGCCTCTGCCCACCAAAGGAACTCTGTCTTTATACAAGGAATGTTAGGAATCATTGATTCCAGGTCCTGAGAATGTTGACACCATAGGCTTTTTAGATACCACTGTAGTTTCCTCATATGCGGTCTTGCATATGGAATTAGCAGAATGCAAGAGGCCATGAACCCCAGGGCTTGCAAAATTTTCCTTGCAGATAGCTGGGTCTTTGTGGCAAGTAGTTTGAAGTAGGTTGTCAAATAGACTTGTTTCTCTGGCGTGAGGTAAGCAATCTGGGAAGTTGTGTTCAAGCTTGCTCCCAGGAATACAATCTGTTGGCAGGGTACTAGATGAGATTTCTTTTCGTTTATGGTGTACCCCAGTGAGATTAGAAGTTTCTTTATGAATGCCAGATGCCAAATGTTTTAATAGCATGTCCTGGCTTTCTGCCTGAATCAGACAATTGTCCAGGTATGGGTACATTTGAATATTTCTCTGCCTGCAAAATGCAATGACTGGAGCTAGACACTTTGTGAATACCCTGGGCGCAGTAGATAAGCCAAAGGGAAGTGCAGAGAACTGATAGTGCACGGAGCCTGCTCTGAAGCGTGGGCATTTCCTGCAAGATTCCCTTATTGGAATGTGCAGGTAAGCTTCCTTTAAGTCTAAGGTTGCCAACCAGGCATCTTTGCCTAGCATAGGAAGCAGCTGTTGAAGTGTTAGCATTTCGAATTTTGGGATTACCAAAAAGGTGTTTAGAATAGGGAGGTCCAGGATAGGATGGCCAGGAGCTGTCTTTTCTGGCTATCAGGAAAAGTCTTGAATAAAAACCTTCTCCCCCTTTCTTCTGCTGGGACAGGTTGAATAGCCCTGATACTTAGGAGAGAGAGAACCTGCTGTTGAGCCTCTGCCCACTAATTTGGGGGTAGGTCTGGCCAACTGGTTGGGGTTGGTAGGGTGTGGAAGTGGAATCTGTATCCTTTGAAAACTATATTTAAAACCCATTTGTTCTGGGTAATGAGTTCCCAGTTTTTTGCATGCAGGGTGAGATTTCCTCCTAAGGGAGTAGGCAGTTGAGCAGGGTTTGGAAGGGTTAAGGTTAAGTCATTGTGATATTTTTCCATGGGGGGGGGGGTCTTGCTACTTCCTGGTTTGGAAGTGGGAGCCCCCCACTGCTTAGGCCTGTGTGTAGCCTGAGACTGTAACCTAGGTGGTCTGCTGTTCCTGGTTTGGACTGAGAAGGCCTGGAAGAGACTGGAAAGGACCAATTTTTAGAAGGCCAATGACTACTAAATCTGGGAGGCTGTACTTGCAGGAAATCTTTAACAGTTTGCAGAGATTTAGCTTTTTCCTCCATCTTTTTAAGGACTTCTTCTGCTTTGTTGCCAAACAGGCGGTCTTGGTTTAAGGGAGCATCCAGTAATATAGCTTTAACATGATCTGGCAAGTTTTGCTCCTTAAGCCAAGCATGCCTTCTAAGTACAGACCCAGTGACAGCAGCCCTGCAAGGTGCTTCTAAAGAGTCAAAACCACATTGCAAAATATGTTTATCAACTTGTTCAGCAGAATGCATTAAATCCTGAAATTCTTTATGTTCAACACAGTCAGAAATCAACATCATTTTCTGTTTAAGTAGTCCCATAATATGCTGCTGATACTTTAACATATGAAACTGACAATTTAAGGCCCTAATGGCCAAAGGAGCAGAAGTGTATACCTTCTTACCCCATCTCTCCAAGGTCCTATAATCTCTATCAGAGGAGGTAGGGTTTTTGGCAGCAGCAACTGTAATGCCCTTTGGTCCTTGGGAAATGGTCTCTGAATCTGCAGTAGGATTCTTGAAGAGAAACTTGTGAGAGTCAGGTACTCTGTAATACCTGTCAGGTTTTCTCGGAGCTGGAGGTAAAGTGTCTGGGGCCAGGATACATTCCAAGAAGACATCATCTACAATGTCCAGAACAGGAGGGATAGCTAAAGGCCTGTGTTGAGGGAGAAGTAAGAATTCCCTAAGCCTCTTTTTGGAGTCAGAGTAATCCTGGCTTTCCCACCGGAAATGCTTCCTAAGAGTGTGCAAGGTTTCACCAAAAGAAAAATCTTCTGGAGGGGAAGCAGAGGTAATGGAATCCTCTGCATCAGATTCCTCATAGGTAGATAAGGGCAAATCTTGGTAATCAGAAGAAATAGAAATTTCAGAATCCTGATCAGAAGAATCAGAAGGAAAATCAGTTCTAGGTCTCTTAGAGAGGGAAGGTTGACATCCCCTAATTAAAGTTATAAGGTCTTCAGCCATTCTAAGCATTTGTTTTTTAGGCATATGGACCTGACCATGCAGTATGGACATCGGTTTTCTAGGCATGGGTTGAGTTTTAGGCCTTGATGAAGAAGATGGTGTCGGTTTAAAATGCAATTCTGGAGGCCTGAATAAACCCTCAGAAGTTGGTGCTTGTAAAACGGCTCTGGACCCATCCAAGGTAGAAACATCCGCAGGTTCCATAGTCGAAGAAGCATCTCGTGGCATACCGGACTCAGAATGGGTCTCAGTAGAGGCCTGCAAATCTGAAGTAGCGGGTATCAGGGGCTGCAAAAGAGCCTCACTGAGTACCGGCGAATTGGCGACTAGCTTAATGGAAGCCTCGTCGGCAGTTTTGGACCTATGCGGTCTGTCTCTCTCTTTATCCTTACGTTTTTTCAGAATATCAATAGCCGGATGGCTTACTGAAGCCATTTCTGGATAGTTAAACCGAGTACCGAAATAATTTGCTGCGAAAACAGACCAAAGATGAATAGTTCGGAGGGGTTGAATAAGGCACAAAACCGACAGCGAGGGACGTTGTGGTCTGGGCCTAAGTAAGTAATGCAGTACTAATGAAAATCTTTATGAGGTATTTGCTTTCCACAGGTAAGACAATTGTTAACTTTTACTGACATCAGTTAAGAGCAAGAAAAAGAATCCCCAATGGGGTATTTAGCTTTTTTCGAAGGTTTTAGTTCTGAAACATGAAAATGAAAATATCAGGAGTCGGCCGACTGGCACTTGCAAACTGCTTCTGCTTCGGGCACCGCACAGCAAGAAAGACTGATGTAATGGTGTTGACTGCATGCTTTATACCCCTGACGACCTGACGTCATGGAAGAAGAGACAGCATCCGACCCAAGAATCCAAGACTCTGGTATTCAGGCTGGCTGAGGGCTACCTGCAGGTAGATAACCAAATGTAATGACTGCAACAGTGAAACATGAAAAACATCTACAGTGTGGCTGAAAAATATTCCATGTGGTTCAATTTAGTGCATTCATCTGATCTACATAATTAAAAAAGAAAGCCTACTAGTGGAAGGAATGCTTATACATATGGAAAGCATGACAAAAGAGGATGCAAAGAGTTCAGATATGGGTCTGTCCTCATGAACAAGGAAAGAAATATGAAAATACACACAAAATAACTATTGGTCAACAGTGACAATGACATAGTATGGTCAACACTGAGGAGGAGGAGTATCACTCAGAGGCCTGGGACATTTGGGTGGTGGATTTTGATAAGCTGTGTAGAAAAATGGAAAGCAGTACATAATGCTGTGATGAAATGATTAAGGCTAAGACCCTGTAGAGATGTACTAACAGAAGCAGGAAGTACTGACAAGCTAGACCAGAAGTAGGAAGAAACATGTAAAGCAGAATCAAAATGACCTGGCTAAAATGAAAAGTGAAGGGACCATAAGGGAAAAGGTAAAGCACTGCTGTCCAAGAACAACCTGTGGGAGAATATGGAACGGATAAGTCAGAAAAGCTTGGGATAGCTGGATGGTAATGGTTAGAGACAAAAGAGCAGCTAATTATGGGTCTAACATTTACAATCAGGTGAACATGAAGGATCACTGCTCTTCAGCTCACATGTTGACAAAGCACTTCTATGACACGCAATTTAACTTAATGCAAAGGAAACAGAATATTACTTTAATAAGTGTGTTGGTGTTTTGCATCATTTACAACTCATTTGTTTCAATAAAACAAAGATTCAGAAATGTAAAATATGTGCGCAAGGAAATGTGCTTTCCATAAAAGGTTATTAGTAGTCAGTTGTACACCACAAAAGAAGAAGTGAGCTTCTTTGTAACAGCAATAATGCAGACTGCTTGCAATATCGTGGCAAGAAACAGAGCATCATCTCAGAAGACTGCAAAGTTTAGACATGCCATACTAGCAAGTACCCAAGAGTGCAAATCAAGGCAGTGGTAGTTAACAATAGTATACCTAGTTTCTCAAGCAGCAGCTGTAAAAAGATTTCATTTAAGTTAGCCACCTTGGCAATCTTCAAAGAAGCTATAAAAATGGATGAAAAATGTTATAAAGCACTAGTTACCATTTTCATTGATAAAGATGATAGTGTACAAACCAACATTCCAGAATATGTTTAGCACTAAATATAATCAGAAGACAGATCCACAGATCAAGAGCTATAGACAGCACCCAGAAAGACTTTGTTCATTTTACAAAGAATAGCAAAAAAACTGCTTGCCATCCATAGAAAAAGAAAAGAACTCCCAACAGGAAAAATAGCTACCTATAAAATCCCATCACAGCAATTAACTTCAGTGGAAAACAGGAAAGCTCTTGCTGACCTTAAAAACACCTTATCCTTTTGCAACACTAAATGTTTTTTTTTCAATGGAAAAGTTTTGCAAATCATATACCTCTGAGATGAAGTAAAGAAAACCAAAACCAGAATTTTACACATCAAAAATTTGGCGTAAATCAAGTGGTTCAGTGGTGATATCACTGACCTAGCAATGCATGTGCTAAAAGTTCCAAAAAGAACATAGCCCAAATGGGCTCATATCCCCTTATTCTGTGGAGATCTGAGGAGAAAAGCTCCAAAATAATAAAGAATGAAAAGCACCATGGCAAACAGAAAGGCTTTATAGAGATGTTTACCTCAAAGGCAAATAAAATTAAGAAATGGCAGACAGGAAAGGAAAAATTGAAACATTTCCTCTATCTCTATTGTAGTGAAGAGAAACAACCCAAACCTCCACCCTTTCTTCTACAACCTTAAGACTTCATTTGCTCCCTCTGTCTGTAATTTATTTTTCTCCTACCATTTACTTTCAACTATCTCTGTATTTTTCAATATTACCTTATTTTTCTCTTTGTAGCCTAACCTGTTCAGTTCTTATACTCCTCTAATGTTCTGACCTCTTTTACAGCACATTTACATCCTCCTCAAACTTTTCTTCTTTACCATTCTAAAAGCAATATAAAAGCTTTTTTGATTACCTTTAAATTATGAATAACGTACATGTCTCTTTTGGTATGTTGTATTAACAATTATAGGATAATTCATAGTGGTCGCTTAGTCTCCATGGCAATTCTTGATATCAGTTTGCCACAGTAATTTTTTTTTCTTTCTTTATTATTTTGGAGCTTTTCTCCTCAGACCTCCACAGAAAAAGGAGATATAAGCCCATTTGGGCTATGTCAGTTAACAAATGCAATCAACCAATCAATAAACAAAAAAAAAACAGCTTGTCAAAAACAGTTATAAAAATCAGAATCTATTAAATGTTTCTAGGGAGAAAAAACCTGCATTATTTTCTGGAGACAAAAAAAAAAGACAAGTCCTCACAGCAGTGAATGTCCAGAATTAACTGGACATTAAGGAAATGTCACTTCCAGGGGCATTTCTGCTTCTAAGCCTTAAAAAAGCTTAGAAATTTCTGACAAGGAGTTGTAGATAATTTTTCATAAAACTCTGTTGATAGCAAAGTACCCTACCTTGCATTCACATAAACCAGTGCAAGTACAAATTCAAGAAAAGACCCCAATTTTGTAAGATTACTTGATTCATGAAGTAGTCCTTTAAGAATTAGAGTGCTTGCTCAATACGAGTTTGCTCGTATTACAGTCACATAAACATAACTGCTCTAGGTGGCAGTTTCTGTTGTACTGCTCTCTGTTTTACAGAGGGCAATTTCTTATTGCTTGAAGTGCATGATCATGTTAATCTCAGCTTCTACTCCCGTCAGACTGTTTTTTTCACTTTATCAGTGTAGCAAACTTGGCAAGAGAATAATGAAGTAAATGATGTGGTGAGTGTATCTTTCCATATGGAGGGTTGCTAGGGGCTTGTATTCTGGAAACCATGTTTTTTTATTTTGTTCACTTGCTCAATACCTCTACAGCCTTGAATGTATATGTCTCAAGTACTTTCGTACTTGGGCTCTCAGGTTGGAATACTTTTCTGACAGATAATTGTTTTTTGGCACAGGTAACCTCAACCAATCATAGTGGAACAATACCTCTGGACAGTACATCAGGTTGCATACGTACAGGGTCCAAGGATGCAAGCCAGTCCCACATATCCTGACTTGTTCTGACAACAGCTTAGCTCAGCAAATTCATCAACTCTCAAGCTACTCCCTTCTCCAAAAGGAGTTAGAGTTAACCATCTTTGTTCTCATCAGAAGAGAAATGACTTTACAAGAAGAAAACTCAAGTCTTCCTCAGACATGGATACAGGGAGTCAAGTTACAAGTTGCCTTTGTTATGTCACTCCCCCAACATATCCGCTGAGAATATTTGTTTAGAGAAGCTATAAATAAAATTGGAAAGTTGTCATGGTTGTGCTAAAAAAGTTTCTTCACACACAAAAAAAAAATTAGTATGGTTTTGAGAGAACGCAGCATAACAGTAAATGTTTCAGTTGGGCCACTGTTATAGCAGTATTCAGAACCTATCAGAATCAGCAACTCACTGATGTCCATCTGACTAGGCACATGTTCAGATCTCTGTGTATGCCCAGGAGGAGACTGACATCCCCTGCATGCAGTGTCGCACTCTTGAGTCCCTGATAATGCGGGCATCAGCCTGTATCATCTTCCATTTTCTTTTGCCAGCAAACCTCATTGAGGTTCTGTGCCATCTGTGGAACAGCTGACCTTTTAGAAAATTTAGGATTAATGTCCATTCTGTGGTATTCCATCCTGCAGTGCCAGTATTTTGCTCAGGAGATACGAGAAGTGCCTTCCTCTGGAGGGTGGTGGGTGGGAATTTGTACAGTAACAGTGACTTACTCAAACAACTATATTCATAGTAAATTCTCAAATAACTGGACAGTACTAATTATGAGGTCTCTGTTGCAGTAATCTTGATTACATACAGGAAACAGATTCTCACAGCACCCTAAAACATATGAGGGAACATGTTCCTATTCCTGGAGTGCTTCCTCAAAGCATACCATGGAGAACTGACACTCCAAAACCTTGATCTATCCCTGGGCTGTATATAAGCTTACACAGCTTAGATAATTTATGAACAGATAAGCAGGTGGTCACTTCACAATCTGTCTATATCAAAATTGACCTGGAAAGGCTGCCAAGCTGAGGGCTACCCTGGTAGAATGCACTTTCATGTATTTGTCAGAGGTCTGCCTTGCTTTTCAGAGCAGAATATGATGCAGTTCACCAACCACTTAGAATGTCTGCTTAGTAACTGCTTTCCACTCAATACCTTGTACAAAGGCTACAAACAATGGGTGTATGTGCCTTATGGGCCTGCTATTATCCAAGTACTACCATAATTGTCTGCTAATATGTACTGTATGATGGATGCTCTTCCCTTTGTTTTGGGGTTTCAGGAGGAATCCAAGTAGCTGACTGACTGGTTAATGTACATCTCCAAACCCATTTTTGGCACAAAGTGTCTGGTTCGTAACAAGAACACTCTTCCATCTACTACCTACTTAATGAACAAATTTCTTGAAGCTTCAACAAGATGCCTTTATTCCTCCCATAGGGAGGGCATCAGCGAGAGAGAGAGAGTCTCTCCTAGATCTGCTAGCTAAAGTGCATTTATATGGGTCAATTCTTTATTCTCTTGTTTTTCATTTTTGGCACAAAGGTGGGATTTTTCCTGAAGCGATCACTATAACTGTTGAAGACCATGAATGACTGCTTTGCCATCACGGCTTGTAACTTCAATTTCCTTCTTACAGGTATACCTGCCACCAGGAAGATGGTCTTTCACAACAGAATCATGAGTAGTACTGAGACTGCTGGCTTGAATGGATCCGAGGCTAGTTGCAACAAGATGAAACTTGGGTCCCAAGGGAAAGGGACAACTCTCCTAGGTGGCTGTAGGTGAATCACTCTCCTTAACAACTGCCTGACTACTGCTTCCCCTGACAGTAGTGAAAATAATGAGAGGCAAGCAAAATCAGATACGGCTGAAACATTCACCTTTATAGTGGAGTTCCTAAATCTGGAAAGTACAAAGAAGTAATCTCTGCAGTGAGTCTTGAAGCAACCCCCCCCCCTTCAGGAGGAATAACATGCATATTTATTTTAAAAAATAAATCTTATTTATATATTCTCTGATGAATGAGTGTCCTTATTTTGTTGTCGTTAGTTGTTATACATTTATTACAATATTTGGCAAATGGGTTGAAACCATTACAGCAACAAGAAGATGACATTAACAACAGCAAGTCTCAAGATCCAGACTATTTTCAGTGACCACCCTGGAAGATGAGATGAGACCAAACAGTGCAGCACAAAACCTGGTAATGACTGTCTCATATAAAGAACAGGAAGAACCTCCTAAACTTCTTTGCAATTTTTATGCAAAAGTAAGTATCCTGGAAGTCTAATCAAAGTACACAGTCTTTTGTTGGCAAGCAAGCAAACAAGAAATGTATGTCTGCATGAAGTATGTCTGTAACTTTTTTTTTTTTGGGGGGGGGGGATAAACTGCTAAGCCCCAAAGATAACACTGAAGGTCCTTTGTTTTATCATCAAGAAAAAGAATCCAGAATACTTGATGGCAAGAGATGGTATGGCTAGTATCTCTGAGCTGGTGCAGTGTTTTGGATGTACCTTTTTCGAACAAGGTTGATGATCTCTTTTGTAGCTGCATTCCTCAGATGCAATGGGACACTGCTGGCGTGGGGTGCAGAAAGGGCTCTTATAACCTCTGGATATGATTTCCCCACATTTATCTCTCCTATATAATGGACATCCAGGTGGGAAGGTGGAAGGACAAGCAAATCCTAACTATCTGCAGAACAGAAAGCTAGTCAAGTCCTCAAGGATTTTGTATCTAATGTGGCTCCCCCAGTATAGGATCTGTGAAACCTCTGACTTCACTAGTACTTCTGCCTCTGGGTGGGCAGCCAAGCTGGAAGTTTCCACGGTCATGGTGGCTCCTCCCAGGTCAGGTGCTCTTTCACAAACCACAGTTGCCAACAATTCTCATGCATCCTGACAAATCTCTTCTGTGGCATTTCAAAGCAGGCACCCACAACCATGACAGTTTTGTGATTCGTTTTGCTCTCTTAAAGCTTCCCTCCAACTTTTGGCTCACAGATGTTGGTGCCATTAACGGGGGTGTTAACAAATGACACTAAAATTTCAGCAAGGTACAGATGCAAATGGTAATTTTGGCACCTCTTGCCTTTGCTACCTTGTCCTCAGCATTCTGTGTCAGGCTGGTCAGATTCAGTTCAAAAGTAATAGCTGCCATCTGTGACAGTGAGATAAAATAAAAGCTTCTATCGCTAAGCAAATTTTGCAATTCTTTGCCATTTCATTAACAACCTCACACTGAAACCACAGCATGTGGGACATGCAAATGAGCACACTTACAGAAAATATGTTCGACACAAATAAGTTTCATGCAACAATCCACAACCTTTGACTTGTTGTTTGGGGGATGGATCACTGGATTCTTGGAGCAGGTTCCCTCTTCAAGGTCATCATACTAACTCAGGTACAGACCCCAGCTGTGGACTACAAAATGCCTCTATTCTTAGCCGGTTAGAGGATCTTGTCTGGTCTCACAAGAGTAAGGGTCACTACATCTGGATCTCTCCATACCTAGCTGACAATGAGGGAGATATATGTCGCTTGTCAGGAGCACCACTCAGAATTTAGAAGGGACAGATTTGAAATCTTCCCAAAGGCGATTCTCTGGGGGCGAGAGGAGGTTTGTGGACATCCTCCTCTTTTTTTTTGCACAGGTTCCAGGATCTCTCTCTGAACTTGGGGCAATCTACAAGACATGTTGGGGAACTGCCTTCATCTCTGTCCTTTGTATCTAGACCAGGAGACTCCATGGAATAATTAAAGTGCTTCTCTTATACTTGTGATTCCACAATGTATCCTTGGAAGGCAGGACTCAAGGGAAAAGAAGGAAACATAAAAGGAGCCAGACATGGAAAATCAATTGATATGGTGGCTTTCAGATACTCTGAACTTAGGCCACGAGGTACAGGAGGCTTCAGGACCAAAATTAGAACAGTCTTGGGTTGAAACCACTACAGCAAGAACTAAGCTGGGCCCTTGAACTGACAACTGCAATGCAGTTGATTGAGTTGGTGCTAGATACCCCATATGGACAACTACACTGGTGGAAGAAGCCAATGCCACTTTTAGCATGTATTGATGCCAATACAGACGTATCAGTGACAAAAGATCGGTCCCAAAATACATTGAGAGAACTTCCTGTGACAATGCCCACCTTCATGGCCCCAACGACAACAAAGCATAAAATGCCAAAGATCAGAATGGCACAAGATGGTAAGCACCCATAATGCCAAAACTCTTCATCCTGAAACTCTAATCCTAGAAAGCACCTAGCTCCAAAGGATTTGGGCTGAAGTAACTGATATCAGTTATGCCAGCCCAAATCCTTTGGAGCTAGGTGCTTTCTAGTGTGGAGGTATGAAGGACTGTAGTCACAAAACTCTGACTCTAGACAATGCTGGCATACCTAATGACACTAACTGCAGTCCTTCTGAAATGCCTTCTTGTCCTGAACTAATCCGCACCAAAAATGGAGCAAAGTAGGAAGACTGAATAACAAGGAAAAAAAACTAGGATCCCTAGCTGTCCTGGATAAAGACGAGGGAGGGGATAAGTCCCATTTTTACTTGCAAAGCACTGCTATCACTTTTCTGTAGTTGAAGTCCATTGTTTCATAGTGACAATGGACTGAAGACATAGATATAGCTGAATCAAGGCACATAACTAGGGAATGCCTAGAGGAGGGGAATATACCTACTTCTACTCAGAGGGGGGAGATAACCTACTCGGTCTAGAAAGCATTGCCTTATCCATGACCAGAGCACCTAAAATCTCAGTGACACTCTTTTTTCCTGTACTTAGGAGTCTGAAACTCCAAATTTGTAGACATAGAGTTGGAAGAACTGCCTACCCCTGCACCATCTGTATGCAATAGACCTTTTGACACCAGTTTTTTCTTTGTATTCCTGTGCATTCTGCTGTCTAAAGCCTTACAACTCTCATAATCTGATTGCAAACACTATGGTTCTACACATACAACACACAGAATATGCTTTGCTCGGCTGTGCTATTCAGTGACATCTCACATTATTTATTAATGTCTGATCTATAATGTGCTGTCCAAAACCACTCACCCACACATACACATGCAATCAAACACCTGGTGAAATGTAAAAATGCAAACCAGATTAAAAATGTCTGCTACAGGTCTAAATATATCTGTAAAAAAAAGAGAGTGAACAAGTAGGACACAACCATGGCCTGCATGTTTTATCCAATAATGATAAAATGGAAATGCTTGACCTTTAATGAGATGAGAGTTTTTTTCTGCTAGAATCTCAAAGAAATTATGTGAACAAGCACCTGAAATTCATAGAGATCACCAAAACAGGACCCTGAGGCCATTTCCCCACAAAGCTTAATCAGCTCGAACACAGACTTGGAAAGACAGGAATAATATGCATTCAGGCTAAAGGGGTGGAGATGCAGCCTGGTAAAGTTTACTATTTGCTAGGCTGACTTGAGCCTGTGACTAAGTTCTTACGGTTTTTAAGAGGATGGAGTCAATCAACCTGGATACAGAGTATAAGCTGAAAAAAAAATAATCAGAGGCAAAACTCTCAAAAAAACAAATAAAACAAACAAACAAAAACAAATAGGGGCAAACTGCTGTCTCAAACTGTTGTGACACAACAATGGAACTGCAATGGGAAAAATGTCACTGCCCAAAAAGCTGATGGTGCAGAAAGGGTCAGATTCTGAAAAATGAAACCAACTACATACTGAATGAGGCACTGAATTTGTCTATCCTGGTGTCTGTGCCTGTTACTACATTTGTCCTGAACATAGGAATGTAAGCTCTATATAGAACTGTCAACTGCACACTCTTTTCACCCCTAAAACTCTCATACTGTTCCAAGAGAATTGTTTTTCCTGTGTGTGTGTGGGGGGGGGGGGTATGTACATTCTTGCACATGCTCCCCGATGGCCACCCTCAAACTAATACTTTGTTGAAGCACCTTTTAATTTAATTATAGCATTCAGTCTTCTTGGTAGGAGTCTATCAGCATGGCACATCTTGACTTGGCAATATTTGCCCACTCTTCCTCGCAAAAGTGCTCCAAATCTGTCAGATTGCAAGGGCACCTCTTGTGCACAGTCCTCTTTGGGTCATCCCACAGATTTTCTATTGGATTAAGATCTGGGCTCTGGCTGGGCCATTCCAAAACTTTAATTTTCTTCTGGTGAAGCCATTCTTTTGTTGATTTGGATGTATTCTTGGGGTCATTGTCATGCTGAAAGGTGAAATTCCTCTTTCTAGCTTTCTAGCAGATGCCTGAAGGTTTGGGGCCAAAATTGACTGGTATTTGGAACTGTTAATAATTCCATCAACCTCGACTAAAGCCCCAGTTCCAGATGAAGAAAAGCAACCCCAAAGCATGACACTGCCACTACCATGCTTCACCATTAGGATGGTGCTCTTTTGGTGATGTGAAGTGCTGTTTTTGTCATAAAATGTACCTTTTGGAATTGTGGCCAAAATGTTCATTCTTGGTCTCTTCAGATCATAACACATTTTCCCACATGCTTTTGGGAGACTTGATGTATTGTTTTGCAAATTTTAGCCGAGCCTGGATGTTTTCTGAGTAAGAAAATGCTTCCATCTTGCAACCCTACCCCATAGCCCAGATATATGCAGAATATGGGAGATTGTTGTCACACGTAGTACACAACCAGTACTTGCCAGAAATTCCTGCAGCTCCTTCAGTGTTGCTGTAGGTCTCTTGGCAGCCTCCCTGACCAGTTTCCATCTTGTCTTTTCATCAATTTTGGAAGGACATCCAGTTCTTTGCAACGTCCCATATTTTCTCCACTTTTTGATGACTGTCTTCACTGTGTTCCATGGTATATCCAATGCTGTGTAAAAAGTTTTGTCTTACCATAACGTTCCATCTGTATTGTTGATCCTCATTCAGTCATTACGTATGGGTATCGGTTCCGATGAGCCGGCCATTTTCCAAGCTCGCGTCAGCTTCAAACTCTCGAGCTAAACTCTTACCCACAATCCCCCTCTGCCTGTTACCTTAGATTGAGTTTGCAAGTCAAAGAAGGTAGAGGCTACCTCTGGTCAAATAACCTAAGGGAACGAGATGGTGAGATCCACTAGAAACCACAGGTGGGGAAAGGAGGGAGGGTCGTAATGACTGAACGAGGATCAACAATACAGATGGAACATTATGGTAAGACATAACTTCTTTATCTGATATTGTTAATCCTTGTTCATTCCTTACGTACAGGACAGAGTCCCCAGCTACCTCTATTCCTGGGAGGCTCTCATGGAAGGACATTCCTGTGCACCATAGAACCGAAAGATGCTCTTCCCCTGGAATTTATAATGATTGATGAAGGTATGAGGCGTAGCCCAAGTTGCAGCTGCACATATGTCATGTAAAGAAGCTCTGGCATGGAAGGCAGCAGAAGTTGCCACCAACCTTGTTGAATGAGCTTTCATGGTAGTAGGCAACGAGATATTACGTTGTGTATAAATGAAGGTCACACAGTCCTTCAACCATCTAGCTAATGTGACCTTAGCAACAGAACATCTTAATCTAGGTCCAGAAAAGGCCAAAAATAACTGTTCAGATTTATGAAAGGACCTAGTCCTGTTTAAGTAAAAATGGATTTGTCTGTGGATATCTAGGGTACGAAGGCAATACTCTCCTCTGTTTGAATGATTGGGAAAGAAAACTGGAAATTCAATTGTTTGATTAATGGACATTTCAGAGATCACTTTTGGCAGAAATGATAGATTAGTTCTCAGAGACACTCTTATCTCTATGAAAAATCAAGTATGAACTCTTGATACATAAAGCTTGATGCTCAGAAATACGTCTGGCAGAAGTAATGGCGACCAAAAACAAGGTTTTCCATGACAAATGCTTGAGGTTGCAAGAAGAAGCTGATTCGAAAGGTGGCATTGCCAGCGCTTGTAGAGCTAATGATAAATCCCATGGTTGAATAGGTTCTCTAAAAGGTGGCTTCAGATGACGCACACCTTTTATGAAGGTCTTGCACAATCTGTGGGATGAGGAATCTTGGACACCGTCATGAAAATTAGAAATTGCAGCCAAATGAACTCTAATGGTAGAGGCCGATAGACCCGATTGGAAAAGGTTGGCCAGATAGTCTAGTATTATCGACACTGGTTCTGAGAAGGGATCTATTTGATTATCTTTCAGCCAACAGGTGAATCTTTTCCACTTGCTCAGATAAGTAATTCTAGTGGAAGACTTATGAGATGCAATGAGAAGGACACGTACTGGTAAAGAAAGATCATTCTGCCTGACAATCAAGGGAATTGGAGTAACCAAGATGTGAGCTTCAGGCTGTTCAAGTTGGGATGAATCAGGTTCTGTGGATGTGAGATCAACTCCAGGGTTAGATGGAGAATCCATGGTTGATCTAGTAGGTGAAGCCAAAGGAAGGGGAACCAAATCTGTCGAGGCCAATATGGTGCTATGAGGATCACCTTGCTCTTCAACTGACGGGCTTTCTTCAGAAACTGGGGAATAAGGGAAAAGGGTGGGAATGCATAAAGAAGAACTGTGGCCAATCGTGGACTAGAGCGTCCCTGGGTGACTGTCCCAGAGGGGGAATCAGGACGAAGTAGTTGCTGCATTTGTAGTTGTTCTGGGATGCAAACAGGTCGCAGCAAGGATGGCCCCAGCGGTGGAAGATCTCTGCCGCTATCAAGGGATTCAGGGACCACTTGTGAGGTTGAAGAATGCACCTGCTGAGTCTGTCTGCTGAGTCTGTCTGCTATCACGGTGGAATTCCCGGGAATGTGCTTTGTTAGAAGAAAACGGTTGGTAGCCATCACCCATTGCCATATCCTCACAGCCTCTCGACAAAGGGAGTAAGATTTGGTTCCACCTTGCTTGTTGATGTACCAGACCACCGCCATGTTGTCTGATTGAGCCGCAATTGTCCCAGACGGCAGCAGGAGATGGAATGCTTGCAACGCCAGAAGCACAGCCCTCAGCTCTAGAACATTTATATGCAGATGGGCCTCCAGTTTGGACCAAGTGCCTTGTACTGTCTGTCCCTGACATAGCCCCCCCCCCCAACCCATCAGGGAGGCGTCCGTGGTCGCTGTGGCCTTGGGTTGATGGGGGGAAAAAAGGGCTATAGCATTGTGACAGATTGTGTGTCATCCATCAATTTAAATCCTGTTTGCACCTATGGGTTACTAGAATCATGGCTGAAAGAGGATGCTGAAAGGGATACCACTGGGTGAGCAGCAGCCATTGTAGAAGCCTCATGTGAAACCTGGCCAGGGGAACAATGGTGATGGAGGCTGCCATGGAACCCAACAGCTGTAGAACAGAGTGAGACGTGGATTTCTCCCTTGAAAGGATTGGAATCAGTTGTTGCTTTATCCTTAAAATTCTGTGCTCTGGAATGGCAGCTCTGCAGATCTTTGTGTCCAAGATAACCCCTATGAATTCTGTCGACTGAGATGTGGTGAGATTGGATTTTTCCCAGTTTACGGTTATGCCTAGCCTTTGTGCAGCGAGGAGAGAGTATGCCAGGGCTTCTTCTAATAGATGGCTGGTGGGGACGGAAATGAGCCAGTCATCTAGGTATGGAAACACCTGGAATCCTTGAAGTCGCAAGTGAGCTGTGACAACTGCCATGCACTTTGTGAACACTATGGGGGCGTAGAGAGTCCAAAGGGCAGTACTCTGAACTGGTAGTGACTGGCTCCCACACGGAAGCGCAGAAATCTTCTTGATGGCCTGTCCACTTTTATGTGGTAGTACGCATCTTGAAGACCTATCGAGCACATCCAATCGTCTTTTTCCAAAAGCGGGAGGATAGACTGTATTGTGACCATCCAGAATTTTTGTACTCTCACAAACTTGTTCAATACACTGAGATCCAAAATTGGTCTCCAGTCCCCAGTTTTCTTTGACACCAAAAATAGTCTTGAGTAGAATCCAGATCCTATCTGGTCTGGAGGGACTATTTGGATGACTCTCTTTCTTAGCAGCTTTTCTATCTCTAATGCTGCTTCTTCCCTTTGACTGGGTGGAACATCAGGAAGGTTTTTTGAAGGGGCAGGACAAAGATCGAAGGGGATATGATAACCTCTGGTTATAATCCTTTGTACCCAAGAATTGGTGGTGATGGTTAGCCAGGCAGAAGGGTACAACAAGAAACATCCCCCAACCACCTCCAGAGGAAAGGAGTTGGGTTGCTCATCAGGAGCACTGGTAGGATTGGCCAGGGAAAGAATCTCTGGAACCCTGGTTACGCGGACCCCCTCTGCACCGAAAGGAGCGTCTTCCCTGTGAGTTTCCCCCTCTGCCTCTTAGGGGAGAACTCGGCCTGTGTGTTATAGAAAGGACCCTGAGATTTCTTGAACCATATCTTCCCACTCTTTTTGTTTTGGGAGAAAGCACGTTGAGGGGAAGAATAACACACACCTATGGGCAGAAAGGGTCTTACCGTCCTGTTCACATCTGGCCAGTGTGATTTTAACTTTGGGTCCAAACAACGAGGAGGCCTCAATGGGAGCATTAAGTAAGGAAGCCTTAAAGGGTTCCGCGAAATTGCACAAGCGCATCCAGGCGTGTCATCTCAAGACCGCAGCTGAACCTGCTTATCTAGCTGCTCCTTTTAATGCATGAGATATCAGTCGCATAGAGGAGTTAAAGATTGACTCAATGGTGGCCAGCTGAGAGGCCACTTTGTCACGGACCTCATCAGACACGGCACCAGCCAAGGTTTCAGAGAGCTCAGTAATCAGATTCCTTTGAAGCCTGGTAAAGTGTGCCACATAATTCAGGGACCTGATAGTAAAGGCTGCTGATGCAAAGGTGCGCTTCCCTATCCTGTCCAGGGCCCGGTACTCTTTGTTAGGCGGATGGACAGTCTGGCTTTCTTCTGCCAGATCCTTTTTTGTTCCTGCCGCCACCACCAAAGCATCCACAGGAAGACCTTTTGACCAATGGGGATCCGTAGCAGGAGGGGACAAAATCTTATCTGGCCTCCGGGGAATAGCTTTGACGGTGTCAGGAGCTTTTCAAGCACACTGCATGTTCATTGGCAGGTGGAGTAACCCAGGAGGTAGGGGGCCAGGTGCAAAAGGCCTGCAGGAACACAGATTCCTCAGAGGTCGGATTAGAGGATTGCCAGTCACCTCTCTGTTTCAGGATTTCGAGGATATCACCAAAAGATACCACAGAGAATGACCAAGGGGATCCTTCCCCCTTATCAAAATCTGTGTCTTCAGTGAGGGGATTCCTCTGTGGAGTCCATGTGCTTCCTCTTACACAAACTTTTCCGGTGGACTTCCTCAGTGGGAGAAGCTGGGGAAGACAGCGGAAAAGGGGTTGCCTGTGGGAATATATCCTGAGGCCCTTGCACCCAGTGTCCACTTGGTGTGGCTTGTGAAACCAGTGTACGAGAGGAGGGTGGGGGGATAGACAGTCCAGTATCACCAGCAGCAACTAAAGCCTTCTCCATCAGTTGGAAGGCTGGTCCACCTGAAGAGGAGTGAATGGCTAGGACAGGGGTCACCCCTCCCCGTAAGTGGCTCAGCCTGCCGACCCGGAGTCCCTGGATGGCTGTGGAGCAGCAAACTATGTGCGTCACAAATGACATCCTGGGTCGTAGCAAAAAGTACAGTTTTGTACCTACCATAAATGTAGATGTTCGAAGATCCACATTGCTGCAGTCCTTACATATGGGTAGTCCACTGTCCTCGGTCGGCCCGAATACCAAAGTATTAGGCTGACGTCGGTCAAGGCGCTTAAGACTGACATCAGGACGTCAGGGTACAAATGCGCATGGCCGATGTCATATCCTCAGTCTTTTCTTGCCCCAGATATCAGAAGGCCCTAAAAAGAAAGGCCAAAACCAAAAGACAGCAAAAAACAACCAACCACCCCTGCACTAATCATATTTACAATATTTACAATATTCACAACTCAAACCACACAACCGCCTCTAACTACAGAGGGGAAGGAGGGAGGGTAAATTGGACTGCAGCAATGTGGATCTTCGAACATCTACATTTATGGTAGGTACAAAACTGTACTATGTTCTTCATCTCACATTGCTGCAGTCCTTACATATGGGTAGAATCCCAAAGCAGAGGTAAGGGAGGATGGCAAAACTATAAAGCATTAGGAGCTGCCAAAATGCCCTGTAAAATTGCAGTGGCAAAACCAGCCCTAGATTTAGAGTAAAGTGGAAGGTGGTAATGCTTAGAGAAAGTATGCACTGAACTCCAAGTGGCTGCCTCCAAAATATCTTTAGTAGCCACCCCCCTTAAAAAAGCTGTAGAAGTGGCAGTAGCCCTAGTGGAATGAGGCCTAATCCCAGCTGGAATCTCCTTACCATGATGGGAATAACAGAAAGCAATACAAAAACCAATCCACTTAGAAATAGTTTGTTTTGAAACAGGTTTGCCCTGAGAACCCAAAGCAAATGAAACAAATAACTGCTGACTGCCTGAACCCTTTAGTTCTGCTCAAATAATATCGCAACTGCCTGTGTATATCCAAAGTGTGTAAAATCTTTTCCCCTTTATTTTGGGGGTTTGCATAAAAAGTAGGCAAATGAATAGCTTGGTTTAAAGCCACACTAGAAACCACTTTAGGCATAAAGGAAGGATTAGTACGCAAAGATACCCTATCCTTATGGAAAATTAAGAAAGGCTCAACCGCCATAAGGGCCTGTAATTCAGAAACCCTTCTCGCAGAGGTAATGGCCAACAAAAAAGCAGTCTTCCATGATAAATATTTCAACTCGGCAGTAGCTGCAGGCTCAAAAGGTTGTAGAGTGAGTTTCTCCAACACAAAATTGAGATCCCAAGCAGGAGTAGGAGCTCTACGTGGGGGTCTTATATTCTTTGCCCCTCTAAGGAACTGCTTAAACAAAGAATGAGAAAACAATGGTGGGTCACAGTCATAGTGAGCAGAAATTGCTGCAGCATGAACCTTAATAGAGGAGAAGGACAAACCTTTGTCCAGTAACTCAGTAAGGTATTGAAGAGCCACACTTAAATTAGGCTTAGAAACATCAAAGTCCTTTGCTGTACTCCAAAATAAAAATCTCCTCCATTTATCTGCGTACACTTTCCTTGTACTAGGCCTTCTGGCCTCCAAAATAACATTCAAAACTTGTTGTGGAAGCTGAGACCCTCCAGGGTTTAAAACAGAATATGCCAGGCTGTTAGATGTAGAGAGTGAAGTTTGACATTGAGTAAATGACTGTTCTCCTGAGACAGCAGGTGAGGAATCGAAGGCAAAGGCCATGGAGGATCCCGTACCAGACTTCTCAGTAATGGGTACCAGTGCTGTCGAGGCCAATCTGGAGCTATTAAAATCATGTTTGGCTTGTCCTGTCTGACCTTCAGGAGTACCTTTGGGAGGAGAGGCAGAGGTGGAAAGGCATACACATGAAGATTGCTCCAATTGAATGAGAGAGCATCCACTTTCCAGGCTGTGGGATGAAACCTTTTGTGCAAAACTTTGGCAGCTGGTAGTTTAGTGGAGAAGCGAACAGATCTATGTCTGGAGTTCCCCATAACACTGTCAATTTCTGAAATACTTGAGGATCCAATTTCCACTCGTGGGGATCCATAATTTGTCTGCTCAACACATCTGCTAAGGAGTTCTGTGCTCCTGGCAGAAACCTTGCCTGAAGATTTAGCTGTAAACTGAGAGCAGTCTCCCACAAAATCATTGCTTGTCTGCATAGAGGATAAGAATGTTCCCCTTGCTTGTTGATGTACCACATGACAGTTGTGTTGTCTGTTAGAACCAACACCTGCCCTGGAAGAAGTAAATCCTTGAAAGCTATTAATGCAAATTGGACTGCTAACATCTCCTTCAAGTTGATATGTAGATGTTGAAGTCTGGCAGGCCACGTGTCTTGTACCCATTTTCCATTCAGATGAGCTCCCCAAGCTTTGTCTGAGGCATCTGTCGTTAGAATCTGACTCGCCTCTGGCCGGGTCACAGAGAGTCCCTTGTTTAGGTGACATTCCTGAGCCCACCACAAAAATTCCTTTTGAATACAAGGTATTATCTGAATGACAGTGTCCATATCTTGGCAGTGCTGTGTCCATACATTTTTGAGATACCATTGTAGCTTCCTCATATGCAGTTTGGCATTGGGAAGTATCAGAATACAAGATGCCATGAACCCCAAGGCTTGAAGGACTGTCCTTGCAGTCAGACTGGACTGACGAGACAATTGATGGAAGTAAAGAGAAAGATTCTTTTGTTTGTCCGGGGTCAAAAAGGCCATCTGGGATGCTGTATTCAGTCTCACACCCAGAAAGCACATGTCCTGAGAGGGTACTAGACTGGACTTTATTTCGTTCACAGAATACCCCAGGCATCTTAACACTGCTATCACATACTGTAAATGATGAAGAAGTCCGTCCTTTCCTTGGGCCAGAATCAGGCAATCGTCCAAATAAGGATAGATTTGTATTCCTCTTAGCCTGAAGAAAGCTATCACTGGAGCCAGAACCTTCGTGAACACTCTGGGCGCAGTAGATAAGCCAAAGGGCAATGCAGAGAACTGATAATGAGAAGTCCCAGCCCGAAAACGCAGATACTTCCTGCAACTGAGCCTGATAGGAACATGAAGGTAAGCCTCCTTGAGATCCAGAGTCACCATCCAGTGATCTTTGCCCAGCATAGGTAAAAGCTGTTGTAACGTCAGCATTTTGAACTTGGGAATGTCCAGATATGTGTTGAGGATAGATAAGTCCAAAATTGGTCTCCACGTGTTCCCTTTCTTTGGTACTAGGAACAGGCGAGAATAAAATCCTAGGCCCACTTCTGGCAGAGGGACCGGTTGTATGGCCCTTATTTGAAGTAGCAGAGAAATTTGTTTGTGAGCCTCTAGTCTTTGCTGAGGAGGAACGTCCGGCATGCCTTTGAAAGGAGGCAAGGTATGGAAATAAAACTTGTAACCCTGGTGTATGATATCCAATACCCATTTGTCTTGGGTAATCAAATTCCAATTTTCCTTGAAGAGTGCCAACCTTCCTCCCAAAGGTGCTGCCAGGCAAGAAGGATCTGGCAGCTGAAAAGGTAGGTCATTGGGCCTGTTTACGAAAGGACTGGCCCCTGCCCTCACCCGAAGATTGTGCAGGTGAACTCCCTGTTCTAGGTCTGAAAGAACTCTGAGCTCTGCCCCTACCACGTCTAGATCTACCCCTTAGACTGAGAATCATAAGAAGGATACGTCCACCCCTTAGCAGGCCAATTCCTACTAAACTTCGGAGGCTGAACTTGCAAAAATCTTTAACAGCCTGCATAGACTTAGCCTTGTCTTCCATTTTCTTCAAGACTGACTCCACAGGTGAACCAAACAACACATCAGACTGTAAAGGAGCATCCAAAATCCTTGTCTTAACATGGTCAGATAAATTCTGATCCCTCAGCCAGGCGTGCCTGCGAAGAACTGAACCAGTGGCAGCCACCCTAGACGAGGCCTGTACAGCATCAAAACCACATTGTAAAGAATGCTTACCCACCTGTTCAGAGACATGCACCAAATCTTGTAATTCTTTACACTCAATGCCTTCCGCCAGAGCATCCACCTTAGACTTCAATTGAGAAAGAAGATAGTTTTGATATTTCAACATATGAAACTGGCAATTCAAAGCCCTCATAGCTAAGGTAGAAGATGTATAGACTTTCTTTCCCCATCTATCCAAAGCTCTGGCCTCCTTATCTGGAGGAACCGGATTTTTTACAACAGAGGCCTTGACACCCTTAGGTCCCTGACTAACAGTTTCTGGGTCCGCCTTAGGACTCTTATAAAGATATTTATGAGCCTCAGGCACCCTGTAATACCTATCCTGTTTAACAGGAGCAGGAGGCAGAGAATCAGGATTAAGTGAAGCCTCTGCAAACACATCTTCCACAACATCCAGAACAGGGGGTATAGCCAAGGGCCTATGCTGGGGTAAAAGCCAAAATTCCCTAAGACTTTTCCTGGAATCAGAGAAGTCCTGACCTTCCCACTTAAAATGTTCCCTCATGGAATGAAGAGTCTCTGAAAAAGAAAAATCCTCTGGAGGAGAAGCAGAAGGAGTCGAATCATCTGCATCAGAATCAGAATAAGGAGAGTACTCCTGCAAGTCTTCAGCCGAAGACTCTGAAACATCCGAAGCCTGCTCAAAACTCCCCAACTCTGGCTCCACCCTAGGCCTCTTATCAGGAGGGGGCAAAGAACCTCTAATCAGAGTGATCAAATCTTCTGCCATTTTAAGCATGTGCTTCTTGGGCACAGACCCTGCTGAACTAGGAGTGACACCAACAGAAGCTAAACCTGGCCTGCCTCTGGGAGAAGCCTTGGAAACAGAAGGAGAGGGCCTAACCACCCTAGGAAGGGAGGGAGTACAGTAACCTGAGAAGCCCCTTCAGCCTGACCTGCCTCCTGAGAGGCCACATCCTGCAATATCAAAGTCTCCCCCTGGGACTCCAGAGAAGCCTCCGGAACCACCGGTTCCACTGACGCTCTAAAGAACCGGCGTCCGAACGGACGACTCTTCTTGCCTGGGTTTAACTGCTTTGTCTTTGCGCTTCTTGAAGAAGCGCCGGAGAATCCGACGGCATATTATAATTGCAACGCTTCCCGAAGACCAGCCTAGCACAATCTAACCTTCGCTTAATAGTGCGCTTATTGAACCTAGCACAAAAGCGACACCCAACAACGTCGTGCTCAGGACCCAAACAAGGAATACACAAAGAATGATAATCCCTATGCGGTATCTGTTTCCCACAAGAAATACAGTTATTCACTTTTCTGACATCCGGTAAAACACTGAGGCAAGAAAACCAAAATATTCCCCAACGGGGTACTTAGCCAACTTTGATTCGGTCTGAAACTCTGAACTCGAAAAATTTCAGAACGCCGAACGGCACTTGCAACGCTGCTTCTGCATCGGACCATGCAGCAAAAAAGACTGAGGATATGACGTCGGTCATGCGCATTTGTACCCTGACGTCCTGATGTCAGTCTTAAGCGCCTTGACCGACGTCAGCCTAATACTTTGGTATTCGGGCCGACCGAGGACAGCGGACTACCCATATGTAAGGACTGCAGCAATGTGAGATGAAGAACATCTTTCCTGCCACAAAGGCAACTGCGGTTCCTTAGTGAGATCCATAAAGGGAACCGCAGAAGGGGAAGACTGTGCTATATCCATGGACTTCAAAGTGAATAAAGGAATAGAATAAGAAGGGGTCTTCGGAGAGGGGTGATCACCTCCCAAGGAAGGATAGTTCCTGGGGGGTGGGATAACTCTGGTCAAGTGTACCTGATCCACAAGACGCAACACATCGTGTTCGGAAAGGCTTCTAGTGGACCTCATGGAGACCGAGGGAGAAACAGACCTGTCCACAGAAGAGGCAAATTCGGTGCCCATATCACCAGTCCAGACCGAGAACAACAGTGCCGAGAGAGACTGGACTATGGGTGTCTGCTCTGAAGAAGTCATCGGTGCTGAGGTTATGGTCTGCACCGACACAGGGATCTGTGCCGAAGTGGTTGTCGGTACAGAAGATGGAACCGACAAAACTGGAGTCAACAATAAAGGCGTCGGTTCCGAGGAAGATCTCGGAGCCGACGTGGTCAAGGTCTACGCCGACTGAATGGTCGGTGCTGATACAGTGGTAATAGTCTGAACCGAGGAGCCCGTTGGTACCGATATAGTGAAGGCTGCAGGAGAAGACGGAGTCGAGATCACTAATGGAGCCGAAGGCCTCGGTGCCGAAGGTCTAGGCACCGAAAGCACTGGGGTTGACTGAGTGAGCTTCTGAGCAGAAACTTTAGCCTTTTTAGGTTTTGGTTGGCGGGAGTTCCCAGCCGGGGACGAAGGCAAAGATTTAGCCTTGGTAGGAACATCCAAGATTTTCTTATGGGCTCTAGGAGGGGTTGAGGCCTCCAACCCAGAAATAGCCTCTGAAAAGGGAGATTGAATAAGTCCCTTCAGTAACAGCTTGTTTTTCCTTCCCAACAAGGTTCTATTTGAAAAGTTCTCACAAATAGTACAGGGTGGGTCAACAGACAAGTGGGATGTCCCCAAACAATAAACGCACAAAGAGTGTGCATCAGAAGTAGGTAGTTTGTGTCCACAATCAGAACACTGTTTAAACCCCAGACTACCTTTCTTATCTGCCATAATAGCTAAAATAGAAAGCAGAAAAGGGTACCAGCAATGGTACAAAAGAATATCCGAAGGTATGAGAAAAAGAGAAGAATTACCAACGATGGTAAGGGAAAATACCTCGCAGTAAAAAGGTAGAAAAAAAAGAATAAAAACCTGAAGGAAGTATGATCGCTAGATGCGATAGGGTAAGAGACAATTAAATAGAAACTTTTCTGACAAAAAAGTAATATAAAAGGTTATTAAACAACAAGCAACTGTACTTAGCTCAAGAGAAGCAGCTTGACACGACTGAATGGCAATGCGGCAAATGAAATCTGAGGTAACAGGAAGAGGGGGATTGCGGGTAAGAGTTTAGCTCGAGAGTTTGAAGCTGAAGCGAGCTTGGAAAATGGCCTGCTCGGTTCCGAAGTCGGAACCGATATCCATACATAAGGAATGAACGAAGATTAGCAATTTCAGATATTTTTTATACCCTTCTCCTGACTGATAGCTTTCAACAATGAGATCCCTTTGATGCTTTGTGAGCTCTTTGCGAACCATGGCTTTTGTTGTAGCAGGCAACTGAGTAAATGTCAGGAAAATCCTACTAGGACAGCTGAACTTTATTTGGAGGTTAATGGATGGCAGGTGTGTACCCAAGAAGACTGAATGCTGTAATTAAATCAAAAGGTGCTTCAACAAAGTATTAGTTTAAGGGTGGGCACACTTACACAACCATCTTACGGTAAGTTTTTTATTTTTTATATTTTTTCCTCTAACAGATGTGTTTGTTTTTCAAATGAATTGTACAGGTTATAGGTCACATTAAAAGTGGAAAAAGTTTTGACATGATTTATTGTGGTCTCTTTTTTATAACACAAAAACCTGGCATTTTAACAGGTGTGTAAACTTTTTATATCCACTGTAGATAAACAGAGGATCTGCATTCTTTCAGAGATAGCTCAAGACTGTGCAACCTACACTTGTTTTAACAGGGCTGATACATTACAGGGCCAAATGCTCAAGCTCCATTAGCATCATTACTGCAGGGAAAATATGAAAATAATACAATGAATGACATGCAGCAACTGAGGAAGTAAAGTTTATTATGCAGTACATGGGATGTCAGGTATTTTTAATGTCTGAACCAGCTAACAACCATCAAGTTTTAAGCCACTTTCACCTCCAGCTGCCCTCCTACATCCTACCTCCTCCATCCTTCCATCTTAGTTCTTTTGACTGCCTTACATTAACTTAAGGTTTACAATCACTTGCTCAGATCACCTGAACTCAAGTCACAGATGCTCAAGCATAATAGGTCAAGGTGGTAGTTAACTATGTTAAGCTGTTCACCTCACACTGGAGCAAGACTACAGTACTTGCATACTAATGACCTGTGCACAGTTTGATGCAAGTGTACTTCACAGTAACAGAGATCACTGACAGGTAATGTAACATCTGTCTTGCTCTCTTTCTAAGGTCATTAATATGACAAACGCAATTAAATGCATTACAAAAAAGAATATGCACATTAGAGTTGTCAATTACAAAACGCTGGATGTGAACTATTATGATGTGATCTCAAAGGTGTCCCAGAGATGAAGTGGATTTATAACTTAAAAAGTAAACACTACTTGTGAAATGTAACTCTTAAGTTGTTTTCATCTGCTCTATTCACCAAGAAGTCTATTATTTTTGCTATCAACAAAGAGTGGTGAATAAATGTTTCATTAATCTACTTTCATTGTGAGAAGGAAATGTAGTAGTAGTATCTTTCGGCTTTTCCTGGTTAGGGGTCGCCACAGAGGAACTCCGGTCCGCTAATGATTGGCAGTAGATTTTTACGTACCGACTTGCCAGGCCTGACGCACAACCTTCAACGAAGGTACGTCCATTCACGCACGTCTCCACACAGAAAACGCTTTAGCTGAGAAAAAAAAAATCATTAAAAAAACATCACTGGGGGCATAAACACTGCATACCCATCTTGCAATGAACTTACTGAGAAACCATCAGAGCTAATGCCTTATTAAAATACAGAATCTTCTTCTTCTTTCTTCTTCTTCTTTCGGCTTTTCCCGGTCAGGGATCGCCACAGCGGATCATCTGTCCGCTCATGATTGGCAGTGGAGTTTTAGGGTGTCGAGTTGCCAGCCCGGCGCCCAACGTTCCACAGAAGGCACACACATGCACACACTCACACCTAGAGCCAATTTAGAGTGTCCAATCCACCTACTGCATGTCTTTGGGATGTGGGAGGAAACCGGAGCACCCGGAGGAAACCCACGCGACCACAGGGAGGACATGCAGACTCCGCACAGAAAGCACCCCAGCCGAGAATCGAACCAGAGAACCTCTTGCTGTGAGGCAACAACTCTAACCGCTGCACCACCATGGCCGCCCCGACTGATGATCTCTGATGAAAAACAAGTAACAGTCACTGGCTTCAAGACATTACGTAGACTAAATTATATAGGTGTGATGGAAGATTTGAAGCACTGAAAGCAGTAAGAAGCATGGAAGAAAGCATTTAGAAATGACGGCTACAAAGGAGTGCCCTGCACACCTACCAAAGTTCTATGGAATGTTGCTACAACACCAGAGTTTGTCTTCCCAGAGATTAAAGAAGTGATCAAGAAAGAACAGCACATAAAGTGGGAAAACAACTGTTAAAATTTTTTTTCAGTAACTTTCCATAAAAATTATATGCAGATTTCTCTTTAAACGTGACCACCATCTGGAATGACAATGCTCAAGACTTGAAGATGCACAAGTGGACAGTGACAGACTTTTTGTAGATTCCACTGGGCAATTATATCATCTACCTGAGGTGGGTTGTAGGGCTGATAGTACATAGGATTAAAGTTATGAGCTTTTGACAAGCTGTTTCCTGTAGTAGGGTATGATTCCATAAGCCTCCATATGTCTACTGCATGAATGTGAGGACGTTATTTAACCGGGTAGTGAACTGAGGCAACTGCAAAGCCTTGGCTGGGCTCCTCAATTGTCTTCTTGACTGCATGTCTAGTAACTCTCTACCCACCTAGAAGCATCAATCTGATTTCAGTATGCTCAAAATCTCCCCCTATCAATTTGTTCTCTTTTGTACAGGAGCAATAATTTTGGAGGTAATCATGTTTGGCAGGTGGACCTTGCAAAACAAAAAAAAAAAAATCACATTTGCACCACATTTTAGAAAAAAAAAAATTCATAAAACTAGTGGATATGTACCATTTTGAAGGGCACAGCTTTCTACAAACTGCTTTATATTCGACTGCCATGTCTACAATAAAAATTTGGCAAAATAAAAAAAGCTGTAAAATTCAGCTTTAATCAATTTCTTTGCTTCAAAGGTACGATTTACATCAGCTGCAAGTTTCTCAATTAAAAGTGGAAACTTTTTTTTAATGTATGTCAGAAACACAAGTGGTCCACTCTAAAACACATGCACATGATTGTCTGAAGTTCCCAAATACCTACTTTGCGTAGTTTGTACTCCTCTTCAACCTGTCCACTTTCATTCAGGTGATTCAGCCAGATGGTAACATTCAGGCGCTTGTGCATGTTCTCCTCTGGGTGGGTCTCTGTAGACGGCAGGTTGGGACGTCGGATTGAAAAATGCATGCATGTCTTCTCATCAGAAACCTACAAACAGCATGCAAATTGTCAGATGCAGTTTGCCTAGAATGGAAAGCCAACCTACATGACAGGTTTACACAAGAAACAATACATCATCTCATTTGCAAGATTTTAATCATTAAATTAAAAAAAAAAAGTTCCTTTACCACAGGTAGGTTTTCAGACATATAGTGCACTGAAGTACTGGGTGTGTGAAATGATACAGCACTCTGTGAGAAAAGTAACACATTGAGATAGTGATACATACAAAGATAAATGTAAGGAGACTGGTCTAGACATAAATCCACCATTGCTCTTACTGTAATGCAACTGTAACTTATCAAATGTGCACAAAACGTCAAGAAATGTTTTCTACACAGTAAGCACTAATCAGATATTACGCTTATTAACTGTACCTGAAAACACATCGAACTTTAAAGGACCATATCTGAGACACATTACATACTGCAAATAGCAGGGAGGTAACAGAAAAGGACCATTCCAGTCTACATTGTCTGTTCACATGTAGCTGTTAGAGAATCTGACGGGTACATGTCAAGGGAATCTGCAGATGTTACTTAATAAGATGTCTTAATTTTTCTACCTCTTGTAAGAAATACCTCAAAATGAGTGTTCAAGGGTTTAAGTTCGCTTTCTGTTATCAACCTCTGCAGGAAGCTATCTGAATCATCAACCAACCAATCTGTGAAAAAACAGTTCCCTGCACCTCCCATCTACTGTTTAGGTTCAAATTACAACAGTGTTGATGAAACTTCATATAATCATAGAGCTTACAGTGCCAAAAGAATGTCAGAGAGAACTGTCTCATGGAAGGTGCATTGCAATGAACAAGCTTCCTAAATGTCTAAAGACAACAATGATGAAGTCCAGAAACAAATGTGGCAGCTGGAGAAATGTAAGTGGTGAAGAGTAGGTATTAGACGAAATGGCCAACAGCTCCAACTCTAGCTAAAAACATAATGGACTGTGTAGTAGTATTCTAGACAACACAGAACCAAGGTTACTAGAATGATTACAAGGATAGTCAAGTGGTCACTAATAACAGAAACTTCAAGATGGATCAGGCATCATGTCCAAGCATATTTACTAACACAAACTTTTATAGTTCTGCAATAACTCCCTCTTTCAAAAACTGTTTTTAATGAGTTAGTCTTAACCTGGTGTCTCCACACACTGATGCATCTATTAGGCTGGAAGTGCACCATTAGATTATAAGAGGTCATATATAATCATGTGGCGATGCTGAAAGAAAGTGACTACAAATATTTTTCTAATTCAGTTTGACTACTGTAACTTGACCATTCCCACTCATTTATACCCTACTACTGCTTCTGTCACCCCCTCCATCTGAAGTTATTATTCCTCTTTCCCTTTTCAACTCTACTACCCCATATATGCCTGTGACAAAATGGTGTCCCCATATCAAACCCTTCTTTTTCCTTCCTCTTCACACCATAAGCATAGCATATTAATTTGTTTCTAAAACACGCCTCCATTTCCCCTTTCTGCTTTGTAGAAAAGCGCTATGTGATACATATAGAGCTTCCACAAAACAGTTCACATTGGTTTAGCCTCAAACAAAATCATAAGACAGAAAAAAAGCACTTGACTTCCATCTGCAAGCCACACTTGTGCCAGAGTTTAACAGTTATAAAGCATACACTATTTTACAGCTCTACAGAGAGCACAAAAAAAGTATAAACCTGAACAAAAAAAAAAGAGACCCCAAAGCAAACTTTTTAAGGAAACTTTACAAGAGAATTTAATGGTCACAAAGGCATTCTAAATGAAGTAACTAAATGTACTTCATAATGTAAAGCATTACAGAATACATGCATGTTCCCACAAAATAATTCAGAAAGGTTCAGTTCTGAGCAAAACTGAACAGTATCAAATGGTCTTTCACTGCAATAAGGCAAGCCATGACAGCAGAAAGAGCCCCATGATTTACACTCAGAGGATCAATACAGAGCCCTGATCCAAGAAAGAACTAGCACTTGTTTATACAGCAGATGGTATTCAGAAGTTCTTTATTAGCATTTTAGCAACTACAAAACAAGCTTTCTAGCAACTTAACCTCAGAATGCCATTGTGCCCTGCAGAACTGGAAATAATATTCTAGGTAATGCTTTGGCGTGCTGCCTATAAAGGAAAGTGGATGTCCTTAGCATCATTCAACTTAAATCCTCTTACTCTGAACTTCATCATCTAGTCATTATTCACCAATGACTTTTCATAATGCACAACATCACTGTACCAGGAGTGTTTAAGACTTCCAGACACTTTATTCTTCCATCCATATAGACACTTACCCACGTATGTAAAGCATGCAAGATCTCCAAATCACCCCATCAAAATGAACAACCTGTTTTTTGGGGTTTTATTTGTCTGAAATCATTAAATCAAAACTGCTGCCTATATACCCACCCTCAAAATGCACCAAGGATACTGGTCAAAGCACCAGAGGCTTAAAACATTAAATACTGCACAGTACAATGTTACAAATGTTTTAACATGCTCTTTACAACAGGAGTATAAAAATAGGGGGGCTTACTGTGTGTTCAGCATCCCACATCACGGGGGGGGGGGGGTGCAAGGCATTTTGTCCACTGCTGTGGGAAGGGCATTTAAAAAAAAAAAAAAACAGATGGCAGCATTAACAGATGGGCTGCCAGGATGCCCTTAAGATCCACAACCACCTCTAGCAATACCAGAGACTCCACAGTAAGTTGGAGGGGTGGATAGCAGGATAGCTGGTAGACCAAACGAGGATGTGGGGCACTAGAAAGCTGGGCCAGTAGGATGAGTTCCAAAGGGACAGAAAAAAAAAAGACACCCACAAAATGTTTGGAGCAAATAGCTCATCTGCTAAATAAAATAAATAGGTAAATAACAAGCCTTTTGACATAATTTTGCAGGCAAAACAACATAAAAATGACATCAATCCACTATATCAGTGTAAGCATGCAACAATCTGCAGATTATAATTAATCAATTAGGCTGGGTAACCAATTAACAGCCACTTAGAGTTTTCCAGAACCTTTCATTCATTTTCTGATTACCTGCTTATGCCAACTCTGGCTTACCAGAAAAATGAAGTCTACCTTGGAACTCAGCTGGCCTAAAGCATACAGGAATCCATCCTGAATAAGGTGCCAAACTATCTGAGGATGGACACACTTGCTTTTACATGACAAACACCCACATCTACATGCAAAGCAGAAAAATGCCAGTTCACCTGTTGCACATCACAGTGACGGGGAGGGAAACTGGAGTACCGAACAAAAACACATATGGATTCAAAGATATGCCATATATCTCTCATAAATAAAGAATAACGTAACAACAATTAGTGAGACCATGTGCTTCAGTGGAATCTAGAGCAATCTGCCATTTACTTTAAAAAATAATAACAATAACAAATGAATGAAATAAGGACATAGGTTCATAGGTTCATACCAGGCTATCTGCCCTAGGGCATTTATAAGCCTAGCCAGAGTGTGTTTGGCTTTCGCCACCCATTTTAAATTAATTTTGCTATGCCCTTTTTCGAGGTTAGTAAACAGTGACACAGAAGTGATACCTGGGGTAAACCTACGATCCCCCATCCACTCATCAAGATTCCTCCTAAAGAGAGTCAATGAGGGACTCTGCCTAACCTGGACTGGGATTTTATTCCAGAGTGAAGGGAGCCTCTGGGTTATGAATCTGTCCCTACAGCATGTCCCATTTATTTCAGTGCTGAGGTTCAAGTCTCTCGAGCGCGTAGTTCGATGAGATTTGGATTTTCTGAGGTGCAGCATGTCCATTAATTCCGGGTTGGACATGGGTTTATACGTCAGGCACAGATCGCCTCTGAGCAGGCGGTATGACACTGAGTAGAGCTGGAGTTTCTTTAACCAGGCAGCATATGGCATCTGTTTGAGCCCTTTGATCCTCTTGGTGAGGTACTTCTGGGGTCTTTCCAGTTGCTGCAGGTGTCTGGTAAGGTACATCCCAAAAGGGGCATTGTACTCAATTATGGGCCTGATGAGGGATGAGTAAATAGGCACAATGACCTCCCCTGATCTAGATGTGAATCCCTTCATGATTAGGTGGGCTATATAAAATGTTTTTCTAACCACTGTGGCCACGTGGTTGTCAAATGAGAGATTGCTATCAAATTGGGTCCCCAGGTCCCTAATTATTTCTTCTGTACTTAATGGATTACCACCTATGTGGTAATTTGTGGGCACTTTGTTTTTGCCAAAGGGGATGACTATACACTTTTTGGCGTTTAGCTTGAGGCCATGGCTCTGGCACCAGTTGTCTGTTTCTATGAGGCCCTTTTGGAGGATGCTTGTGTTGGCTGGAGAGTCGATTATGGCACCCATTTTGCAGTCATCTGCAAACTTGGTCAGCCACAGTCCTTCCGTGTTGGCCTGTACCTCCGAGAAATATATACCGAACAAGAGAGGTCCCAGGACTGAGCCTTGTGGGACGCCACTTGTAACTGGTTTGGAGTCTGACATGGCTCCAGCAATTCTAACCATGTGGATTCTGTCCTTGAGCCAGTTTGCAACCCATCTAGTGACATAGGGGTTTATATTTAAGCTGGTGAGCTTATCTATAATGCCCGAGTGGGGTATTGTATCGAAGGCTTTTGCGAGGTCCAGGTAGGCTGTGTGGACCACCTTCCCCTCGTCAATGGCCTTGGTGACTGTTTCAAAGAAATCGACCAGGTTTAAGAGGCAGGATCTGCCCTTAACAAAGCCGAACTGGGTAGGATTCAGTGTCTGTAGGTCCCCAATATCTTTATTTAGGAGGTCCATGATGATCCTTTCCATAGCTTTGCAGACCTAGTCAGGCTTATGAGGTGATAGTTTCCAGGATCCGTTGAGGCACCACCTTTGTGGAGAGGGACCACTGTTGCTGTACGCCACTCTTTGGGTACATATCCTGTAGTAAGGCTGAGATTGAACAGTAGTTTTATGTTTGGGTTTAGCTCTTCTTGGAGTTCATGTAGGATGCAGCCTGGGACACCGGTCTGGTCCCATTGATGCTGTGTTTTTTGCTTTGGAGAGGGTGGCTCTTACCTGAGCATCTGAGATGTCAGGGGGGCAGCACTCTGCTGGGATAGATATTTGCCCTTTTGGTGGGGAAGAGGGGGAGAAGTTTGCGCTGAACCTGTCAGCTAGGATGTTGGCAATGTCTGTGGGTTCGGTGTATTTTTTGTCATTTTGGACTAATTCTGAGCATATCTGGGAATTCCCACCCAGGTTCCTAGCATAACTAAAGAAAGCCTTGTGATTATCCTTAGTGCCCTGTGCAATTTTTCTATCGAAGCTGGCCTTAGACGATTTTATGAGTGCCCATAGTTTTTTGCTAATACTGATCAGAGATGCCTTCCCTTTTTGGGATTTTGCTCTATCATGTAGTAGCTTCCTCCTTCTATTGTATAGTTTGTTTATGGCTGGGGTCCACCAGACAGGACATCTGCCTTTGGAGGATTGGGTCTTGGTTTTATTTGGGATTGCATGATCCATGTATTCCTGAAGGTGTTCATAGAATGCGTTTATAAAGGATTCTGCGGTCTGGGCCGTATTTTCCACAGGCCCGGGGGCTTTGAAGGATTCCACCTCGGTTTTGAGGAGTGTGAAATTTGCTTTAGAGAAGTTTTTCACAGTAGTTTTCTGGGCAGGGGGTGGGGTCGGGATGTGAATATCCAGTGAGATTAGTTTATGGTCTGATCTTACCAGTGAGGGATACACTTCTGGTTTGGAGCATAGAGTTCCCATGTTGGTGATGATCAGGTCCAGTATGTTTTCCCCTCTTGTGGGAGTGGTAACAGGTTGTTCCATAGCATTTGAGTTTATAAATTCTAGGAACCTTTGGGCTAGGGTGTTGGAGCTAGAGTAATGCTCCCCGTCTATGTTTGGGTAGTTGAAGTCGCCCAATATAATGGTGTTTGGAGAGACCTTCATATTTTCCAGTGTTCTCAGGAAGGCCGAATGGGGTTCCTGGATTTGGGAGGGTGGTCTGTAGCAGGCTATAAACTGGAAGGCAGTTTTACCCACTGTTAGTTGCACATGGATAGTCTTTGATGCTTCGTGCTGTGACACCAACCTGGAGGTGTGGGTGTCTTTGACGAATATTGATACTCCCCCTCCTTTTGTGGTTCAGTCCAAGTTTTGGAGCCGAAAAGCATGGTATGAGGTATAACCTGATAGTGCTGGGGTGCTCTCGGGAGCCTTGAACCAGGTTTTTGTTACTGCACAGATATCGATGTTCTCCATGCTAAGGAGAGTTTCGAGTGCGTGCATCTTGAGTTTTAGACTTCTGGCATTGAGTAGCATTACTCTTAGTTTCTTATCCCTTGTGATACCTATGGAGGTGGGTTTGTCTTTTTAGCCTTGCCTAAAAAAGGCACTATGGGGGTAGCAAGAGCCTTTGCCAATATCCAAAAGCCCAGGGGTGACAGGTGCAAGCCGTCCCTAGCGAAGCATCGTGGCTTGTCGAGCATGTCATCCCAGGCTGACAGGCACTGGATCCCCATTGAATGACACCAATACTTAAGCCAATTGTTGAAATTGATTATCTTGTCTTCATATTGTGGCATCATTCTTGGTGAGGGTAAGATGCTACTCAAGGTCAGGGTCATACCGGCCTGGGCTACATACTCAGAGAGCTCCTCTATGTCTCTTTTCATGTAGTCCAGGGAGGTATGTCTCAGGTCATTCACACCAGCATGGACAAATTGAGTCATATTTGTACTTGCCTTGGAGTGACCTGAGTGCTTGTGTTATGTGGCGGATCCTAGCGCCCGACAGGCAGCTCACCGTGACCTTCTCCTGGTTCAGCCTGGTGAGCGGGACGTCGGTGTGTGCCTGATGATACAGTCACCTATTACAAGTGTATCAGGTGTGTTGTTTAGCCTTACGGGCTATGACTGTTCGGCACACTGGCTTTGTGAGCTATGTGTTGCACGTGTTTTGTTTTGGGGTAGCGGTTGCTTGGGTGTCTGCTTTGGAGGTCTCTGCTGCTTAGGCAGATTTTTATTTAGAGCCTCCAAGTATGTTTTTATGTGTTTATGTGTTTGGTTTGCTGTCGTGGTAGGTCTATGTGAGACTGGAATTGTAGTGAGTGTGGTTTTCTTCTCCTCCTGACTGGTTACGCCAGTACTGAGTTGAGAGAGCTTAGCCTCCAGTTTGGCGATATGTCTGCATCTCTCACATGTGTTGGAATTTGTTGGGAGGAGGAGAGGGTTGTCTGTGTACATGAGGCAGTTGTAACATTGCCTCAAGATTCCCAGATTTACCAGCTGGACCGGAGAGGAGATTGACAACTGACCTTTGCACATGCTAGAATAGTATTGGGAATTCCTTTATAATTGAAAAAAGGGCCAATGGGGAAGGTACTCAACGGGAGTTTGTGAGGGTGTAGTGCTTTTAATTTTTTAGTGCTGACTTAGTGAGCAAGTGCCAGGTAACTTAAATGCAATGTGTTACAGGTAACTTAAATGCAAAAACGACAAACGGTAACTATCTTTCAAGTGAAACAAGGAAATAAGTACAGTAAGCAATGCAGATATCAGTAGGGATCCACAGAAGCACTGAAAAGCAGAGTTTTAGGTGGAATTAGCGTTTCAGGGAAATAACAAGCAAACAAACAACAAGCATACAAACAAAGCTAGATTCAGCAGGCCTGGATCTAGTCTATGCTACAGCAAACAAGGTGTACCAATTTCAGTAAGAAACAGTTCAAATATTCAGGCACTATAAGCCTTTAACCAGAAATTCCCAGCTCAGAAGGGCAGAGTCCAGCCTCTCCTCCCACAAGAGTGCAGACCACGAACCTTCTTAATGTAAAATAACTGGCCTGAAGCCCAAGTGTTTAAACCAGAACAAATACACTTTTAGAATAACAGACACTGAGCCCTCAATCAGCAGTTCCCAACTTAGAAGGATGTAAGCTATCTGTCCTGCCACCACAGTGCAGGCCACAAACCTTCCTAATGTAAAACAACTGGTCTGAAGCCCAAGTGCTTAATCCAAAAGACTTAGAATGATAGCTACACTTTAATCAAGTTACTACCAAGCAGTAATAAATACAATTGAATACTTTAAAGAATGCCTGGATTAGTGCTCAAGTTATACAAACAAAGCTAGATTCAGCAGGCCTGGATCTAGTCTATGCTACAGCAAACAAGGTGTACCAATTTCAGTAAGAAGCAGTTCAAATATGCAGGCACTATAAGCCTTTAACCAGAAATTCCCAGCTCAGAAGGGCAGAGTCCAGCCTCTCCTCCCACAAGAGTGCAGACCACGAACCCTCTTAATGTAAAATAACTGGCCTGAAGCCCAAGTGCTTAAACCAGAATTAATACACTTTTAGAATAACAGACACTGAGCCCTCAATCAGCAGTTCCCAACTTAGAAGGATGTAAGCTACATGTTCTGCCACTACAGTGCAGACCACAAACCTTCTTAATGTAAAACAACTGGTCTGAAGCCCAAGTGCTTAAACTAAAAGGTTTACAATGAGTTACACCAGCAGTAATAAATACAATTGAGTACTTTTAAGATGACGCAAAAGCAAAATAAAGTAGGAAGAAACACAAATACAGTAAAAGCAGATATATATTTTTTTTTAAGTGGAAAGAGAGAAAGGAGTAGCAGAAACTAAGCTGATTGGCCTTCTCAAATGTTCTCCCTGTACTGGGTAGAATGAGGTAATGACACTAGACTGGGAGGAGGGTCCCAGATCAAATTTACACTAGGGGCAGGCAACTGCAAAGCCACCAACTACACTATACCAACAGGGAGGGAGGGTGGGAAACAAACTGCAGAAATCTTTCTCACAGCTGAAAAGCAGCAGTGAGCCTTTAAATGAAAGTTTTAAACAGCTAAAGGAGTCTCCAGAAAAAAGAGTTTAACTGCAACTAGTTATCAGAAACAAACAACCCAACAGATGCTTAATAAAAGTGGACAATTTCCAGTTAATACCTCACACACAGTGAAACTAGCTAGGAAAATACACAGTACACAAAGTGCTATAAATAACAAAGAAATAAAGAACAAAATAAACAAAAAACAGGATACTTAATGTTAAATATTATAGCTCCAAGTTTCCTCAGTGTCCTTCCTTCGATCAAGCTCAGTGTGAAATGGCAGAACACTCACAACTGAACTTCCTAGGTAACAGAAAGTTGAAACCTGAGACAGCTTTTAAGAAAGAAATCTCAATAGAACCAATGAGGTGTTTAGTCTAAGCTGTAGTCCAGATGACCTCAGTCAGCCAATAACCTCAAACAATTCTCACTCACTGAAATGCCTGACGGCTTTGGCTAAACCAAGATGTCCCTGAATATGTGCTCAGACACACAGCCTCCACAAACACTAGGCCCAAATACAAGCCTGAATATGGAAATGCTACAAATATCCCCACTACTCAGAACAAACTGCAGAAATGTTTCTCACAGCTGAAAAGCAGCAGTGAGCCTTTAAATGAAAGTTTTAAACAGCTAAAGGAGCCTATAGAAAAAAGAGTTTAACTGCAACAAGTTATCAGAAACAAACAACCCAAAAGATGCTTAATAAAAGTGGACAATTTCCAGTTAATACCTCACACACAGTGAAACTAGCTAGAAAATACACAGTACACAAAGTGCTATAAATAACAAAGAAATAAAGAACAAAAACAAAAACAGGATACTTAATGTTATATATTATAGCTCCGAGTTTCCTCAGTGTCCTTCCTTCGATCAAGCTCAGTGTGAAATGGCAGAACACTCACAACTGAACTTCCTAGGTAACAGAAAGTTGAAACCTGAGACAGCTTTTAAGAAAGAAATCTCAAAAGAACCAATGAGGTGCTTAGTCTAAGCTGTAGTCCAGGTGACCTCAGTCAGCCAATGACCTCAAACAATTCTCTTTCACTGAAATGCCTGATGGCTTTGGCTAAACCACGATGTCCCTGAATATGTGCTCAGACACACAGCCTCCACAAACACTAGGCCCAAATACAAGCCTGAATATGGAAATGCTACAAATATCCCCACTACTTAGAACAAACTGCAGAAATGTTTCTCTCAGCTGAAAAGCAGCAGTGAGCCTTTAAATGAAAGTTTTAAATAGCTAAAGGAGCCTCTAGAAAAAAAGAGTTTAACTGCAACAAGTTTTCAGAAACAAACAACCCAACAGATGCTTAATAAAAGTGGACAATTTCTGAATAGCTAGTAGCTTTCCTTAATTATATTACACTGATCTATTAGTACTTTTCTATTTTACTGTGGTACAATGTATATTCCTGGCATCTTTTTGGACAAGTAATAGCATTTCACTGGACATTTATAGCTGTATTGCTTTTGTATTTTAGAAAGACCACAGCAAAACTTCATAAAAAGAAGAAATGTTGAAACAAAATGTAGGAGACATTTTGTCTCATCTTAACAGAAAAAATTCCTACTTTGAGATACATCAACACAAAACAAGTGGAAAATGAATGAAGTTGGCAATGTGTGGCTTGGCAGACTATGCTGCTGACAAGTCAATAAAGACTTTCGGCTTTTCCCGGTTAAGGGTCGCCCCAGGGGAACTCCAGTCTGCTCATGACTGGCAGTGGATTTTTACGGTGCCAAGTTGCCAGCCCGACGCCCAACCTTCAACGAAGGCACGCCCATTGCCCGCACCTACCTGCATGTCTTTAATGTCACTCGACCACGGGGAGGACTTGCAGACTCCACACAGAAGGCGCTCCAGCTGAGAATCGAACGGGAGAACCTCTTGCTGTGAGGCGACAATGCTAACCACTGCACCACATAGTAAACACAAAACAAAGCATGAAGAATGGCACAAAAAATAGTTGAAATATGGAGAAACTTATTTAAAGCCAAGAGACAGTGAGATGAATCAACTGCCTTCTCTGTGTATAATAAATGAAAAGTCAAGCTTTTATAGTATAAGTGGACATGCTCCCAATGTTATTTTGCCTCCAATGTGTACTTATATAAGTAAAAAATGCACATGACAGCTTCTTTTTTCTGAATTTTCAATTCCTCAGTGCCATGCCATCACTAATGCTGCCCAGTGGAACTGCCCAGATGCTACTTGCTACATAGCTAATGTAGGACAATGCCAATTTTGACGTCATTAATGCACACAAAATGTTCAACATGTACCAAGTGCACTGAGTGCTTCTTACAGTATTTAGTCACCACAGCAATCTTCAAATGTATGCTCACAAAGTTTTTCAACATCAGAATTTACTTGAAATTAATTTTTCCTAGATGCCAGGATCATTTATATTACCATAATATGATTTCAGCTGACAGTCCATCTAGCATTACAGGAAAGGTGTTCCCCATGTGGGCTTGAGTACCTTCCTAATATCTGAAGAGAAATAAAACAATCTTATACAATGGAAATCATAATACTCACCCAAACATCTCTGCTGATGACAGTTTCATAGCAGAGGCAGCAAGGCAGGCCCTAAGAGGCCCATCAGGACAAGTGCTGGAATTGCAAAGTGAGTTCAAGATCTTCAGCCCACGGCCCTAAGTGGTTATTCACCCCATATGCAAGGGTATACCTACATAATATATATTCAAATCCTGCATAGGTTTAAAGATGGTCAAGACATCAGATGTAAAAAAAATAATAGCCAGCTTCATGGCATAGAGGGATGAAGTCCTAAGTATGGCACAGGCAAAGGAGACTGACTCAAAATTCAGACACATGTTGGAGTTGGTGGGGGGGGGGGGTAGTGTGGACAAGTGACTACGCTTCGCTCACTCACTTCTCTCAGAAAGGAGAACTGTGAATGACACAATGATGAGGGTGGGCTATCCTCTGCAGTCCCAGTGGAGGCAGAGACTCAGAATGGAGGCTGTGTTAGGCAAACAGGTGGGTATGGGCAGTGTCATCAGCTACCTAAATTGTGTGTGAGCACAGTGGATCTCTGGATCTCTCATATCCCACATCATTCAGTTCACCATTCGGGGGGGGGGGGACTGGCAGGGATACAAATAAATTTGTCTAGATTAACATGCAGTTTTTAGAAGGGTTGCACCTACAGAGAACGCCATGTTGCCACAACTGAGTCCTGACCCAAATTTGACAGAAAGGATTACAGTCTGGTCAATGAAGGCATTTAGATCAAATGCCTTTTGATAAAAAAAAAAAAGTTGACAAAAATACTTTTGGTAATGCCTGAAGTTGCATTTTTCCCTACTGATGTGCAACCTTACAGTTGCTATATACTAGTTGAGGGGTGTGGGAGGATCCCTGCACATGGGGGAGTGACAAATGCAAAAAAAAAAATGCTTTTTTGTTTAAATTTGCAAAAAAATGTTTTTTGGCAATTTCTTTTCTACCAAATAGCAATTGACTTAAATGTTTTGGTGTCTCAACATGAATGTGAAAAAATAAGAAAAAAAACATGTAAAGAAACTAGTAAACAGTTTCAAAATACAGGGGATCTACACTGCAATGAACCAAATCTATCCATCTTAACATCTTACCATGCACTTAGAAGGTAGGCAACATTGTGATTTGAAAACTCTGTTCCATCAGAGTCTCAGAACAGCAGACAAACCCTACATGCGTGACATGCCATACATAATATTTTCCTACAAAATCTAGCCAACCGGGTGGCATAAACATTAATTCTAGGTGATTTGGTCACTGCTGATATGACACCCCAACCCAATGTACATAATGGAGAAATGGGGTTAATGCTGATATAATCTGTATGTTGCAAAACACATTTCTAGTATCTGAAAGCAGCTTTTTATGTAATGTCAACAAATCTCTATATTTTACTCAGATGTACACCTCTGCATCCTTTTCACCGCAACAAAGCTGACATTCTTGAAAGGCATGCAAAAGAACAGTACAAGTTGTATGCTCACTACAACAGTAAGTGTTACAATAAATAGCACAATCATTGCAATCACTGCGGCAGGAGTAAGAAGAATACTGATTAGGTAACAACCTCAAGATGGATGGCTGTCTCTCTCACTCAGATAATGTCAGCTAAGGTACACCCTAGGAGTGCAACACTGGGGTAGTCTTGAAAGGAGGTCAACAAAGGCAGCCTGATAACAAGAGAACACATCATACTCTATCTCTGACCCTTTCTGGAGGCTAACAAGGAGGTGACCAGCCACAACAGTGTAGCCATAAATTCTTAAACCTTCACACTGCCTTCATTTTTTTAAAAGGTTAATTTTTCAAAAAGTTGACCTCTGCACACATTAAATGTATGCACCTTCCACAGATGATGCCCCCTACAAGAATAAAGAAGGTGCTCTTAGATGTGAGTCTGTCTCTAAGAAACCTATGCAAACACATACATTGTAGGCATTAACTTAGATAGCTATAAACCTCTTGTCCTCCATAAACATCAGTGCTTCTGAAAGATATTCAGTAATCTTTATAGTATAACAAGTAGGCTCTGTCCTGTAAGTGCAAGCTCCACAACTACAAAAAATAAAGTGTGAATACCAAAAAATACATCAAATCTATTTAAAAATTGTTAAAGCATCACATTTTAAGTTGCAGCATGAGTTCACCTATATTAACAGAAAGCAAACCTTACTAAGAGTTTCCATTATCATCATGTAGTATACAATTATGTTTTCTTCCTAACAATTTTCATTAACTGTAACATTATATAAACTGCTCAGTTTCTGTCTTCCCTTAAACCTCATTCCTCCTCTTCCTGAACATTATTCTGCATGCATGCTTCCCACAAACTTCAATTTCTAAGAAATGTAACCACTCCCTTTTTCTAAAGATCTCACCTCCAGTTCCTTTATCTTAAATGTTCATAGGCTCATAGGTGATTACTATGCTAATGACCCTAGAGGGCCATTTTTAAGCCTAGCCATGCTTCCCAACTGTATGACAGGTTATGATACCACTTATTTTTATATGGGGTATACCATGGGGATAGATGGATGAATGAGCATTTACAAGCTTCCTCTTTCTAAGAGACACATATATAGCCGACCTGGGATAAATTTAAAACTACCCATCCACTGATCCAAGTTTGAATATATGCAGAGAGGAACTCTGCCTCATGTGGATGGGAAGCCTGATCCAGAGAAGAGGTAGTCTCTGAGACTTATCCCTGTCCCTCCAACGTCTTATTTATGCTGCATACAAGTTCCAGATCCCTAGATTGGATGTTTCTAATGTTATTTGTTCTGTGGATATGCAACAGACCCATAAGGCTGAATCAGAGACTGCCTTGAAGGCCAGATATAGTTCCCCATTCAGCAGTCTGTAGGAGACAGACTATAAGGATAAGGCTTTGAGGTAGTCCGAATAAGACACATTGTACAATACATATTCTTTTAGTAAGGAATGTCCAAGGACGCACCAATTGTTGCATATGGCTGGTCAGGTACATACTAAAGGGGGCACTGTACTCAATGAATGGTCTGATGAATGCCGAGTACAACAGAAAAATGACATCTATGGACCTTGGCAAAGGCCAAGTCACTGTCTACATGTATTCCTAAATACCTGACCACAGGGTCAACTCTTAGAGGTGCATTATCAATGCACTATGTAATTTCCAGGATTGGCCATCTTTCTGAGAGATACTACTATGCATTTCTTAGCGTTGAGTTTTAGATGTTGACTCTGGTACCAATTATTAGTCTGTGTCAGGCCTTCTTGGTGGATGTTTGTGTCTTTCGGAGATTCTATGACTGTGCCAAGATTACAGTAATCTGTGCACTTATTTAGCCAGAAGTCTTTGACATTGGCCTCGACTTCAGAGAAGCTGATATCAAAAAGGAGCGACCCCAGCACAGAGCCCTAGGGTGCTCCACTAATGAATGGCCTTTTTGAGGAAATACACTCACATATTCTGACTTCTTGTGTCCAATCTGTGAGCTAGATGGCTATCAAGTGGGTGATGTAGGGGCTTATACACCTAGTTTCATGAGCTTTTCCTCAATGTGTGGGTGAATGGGGTATGAGTATTGTGTTGAATGCTTAGCCAGGTTGAGGTAGACAGTATGCAGTGTTATGCCTTCATCCACTGATCTGATGACTTTCTTAAAGAAATCCACCAGTTTGGTTAGGCATGACCTGCCCTTGACAAAAGCAAACTGGAATGGATCCAAAGTCCAAAAGTTTACTAAGTTGTTGTTTATCATGTCCATGATTATTCTTTCCATGGCCTTACATACGGGACTAGTCAAGGTTATGGTAGTTTCCTGGGTCTGTGGATAGCCCATCTTTGTACAGAGGGATATCAGGTCAGTCCTCCATTCGCTTGGTACAAAGCCTGTTTGAAGGCTATGACTGAATAATACTTGTAGTGGATCAGATAAGGTCATGTTTCTCGCTATTAAGGAGACATCCAGGGATGTTGTCTGGTCGAGCTGAAGCTGTGTTTATTGGCTTTAGAGAGCTTATTGAAGACCTGTTCGCTAGTGATTCTTGGGGATACTTTTTGAGAAGTGTCTGGGAGGGAAAAGGGGTAACACTGGAGCTAAATTTATAGGACAGTATATTTGTTATATCATGTGGTTCAGTATAGGTGTCTTTATTTACAATGAATTCAGCACATTGTTCTTTATTGCCTTTGAGGTTTCAGACATAGCCGAAGAATGCCCTGTGGTGGCCCTCAGCCTGGAAGGCTGCTTTTACTTCAAATCTGGCTTTGTTAAAATTTAACTATAGTCCACTGAGTTGTTAGTTTAGTTTGACGAGAGTGCTCTTACCCTGCTGGGCATTGAACTTTTTTTCCCCATGATTTTTTTTCTTTTCTTATACAACCTACTGATGTTGGGATTCTGCCAGGGTGGCTTGTTTTTAGAGTTAGTCTTGTGTGCATTTCTGGTAGGTGCCTCTGCCTCATACAACTATATACACGACTGTGTAAGGATTTTGTGAACAACTCCACGTACGCAGTGGTATTCCCAGGGTTTGGGGGGGGTAGGCTTGAAATTTTGCCAAGGTGTCAACTAAATGTAGGAAGTTAGCCTTGAAATAATTCCTAAAAGTACAAGGGTTAACTGGTGTCTCAGGTTTTATTTTTTACTTCGAAGGAAATAGCTTTATGGCCTAACCTGACCAGTGAAGATTTTTAATTTAAAATCTCATTTTTAACATCATCTGGAAGGTTCTGAGAATGCAGCCACACAAATCTCCTTAAAACAGTGCCAGTGGCCATGACCCTGGAAGAAGAGTCATACAAACTCTGTGAACAATTAGTAGTGACATGTGGAATAGAGGAAACCTAGCTATCAATCTGTGATACAGAATCTGAATTGCCTAGACATAAGGCCTTGTTGAATTTAATTATGGTGGCTGCTAAAAAAACAATTACTAGAAAAAGGAAATTAAAGCCTAAACCAGCTGTAGTACAAGTAGCAAATATAGTAACAGAGATAAAAAAACTAGAAATGGGATCTTTAGAAAAGGGTTGGTGCAAATTACATACAGTAAACTCCTTCATAACAGGTCTCGCTGGGACCGGACCTTAGGCTAGATAAACGAATGGCTGGTTAAATCAGTAAATGCATACAAAATAGCATTTATAGCCATAAATCAGCTACAATAACAGGATTTGTGTTAGTATGCATTTTTCTAATGAATATGAAGTCTAAAACTCAAATATCTGTCATTATTTAGCCCAGAGGAGGTAGAAGTGTTATTCTTCTCTGTTGTCTTTTGCTACGAATACAGCAGAAATTTGATAGCTGGATAAAGACAGACTGGATAAGAGGGAGTCTGCTGTAGAAAAAAATGGGAATGCATGCAGAGTAATGTTTTGGAGGAGGTATGAGGTTTAAGGGAAGGCAGGAATTGAATGAACTAAGTAATGTTTGATTGACAATAACTGCATAGAAGATTATATGTGATATACAACGTCTGCAACTGAAAATATGTCCATACGATTTGTCTTTATTTATATAAATGTATGTTTGCTCATGTCATCAGTGCTAATTCAATAAAGATGTTTCTTGTTTTAAAAAAAGAACAAAGTTATTTAAAATAGATTTTTTTCTCACAAGAAGAAACTGCAGATAAAACATCCTCACATTTTCACAAGTTGTCAAAACAAACTAACATATGAGCCTTAAATATTTAAGAGGCTAAGGAACTTTATACATCCTATCTGCCTTTTTAGGGGCAACTGGCTGACTATCAGGAAAACTGCAGGCATAAACAAGTATCCTCTAAAGCAGACAGAACAGGAGGAATGGGTGTAGGTTCTACAAAATTCTTCTGTAACAACTCACAGTATCTTCTGAGGGACTGATAAACTTCAGTGGTCTCCCACAGGAAACACTGGCACAAGCTAGCAATAGTCACAGAGGAAAAGAAACTCCCAGAGGCAGAATCAGAAACTGAGTTCTCCTCTGAGCCTGAATCTGAAAACTAAAGAAAGAACCCTGAATCCATATCCCTGCATCTTCCTGCTCAGATTCAGAATCTTGAATTGCTTCAGAAAAAGAGGCATCCCTCTTTCTTTTACCACAAACTACTTTACAAGAAAACCAACAGACTTAATAAAACCCTGAGTCAGACCCACTAAACTACTCCTATTCAAGGAAATTTGAGGAGTCGATACATGCTTGATTTTCTGTTTCTTTTTGACAGGAAAAATGGGGGAACTGCGTTACTAATGGCAGCAGCTGGTTCCCAAGGATGGGCAAAGCATTCTGACACAACAGGGAAAATTTCCTTGTTCCCTTTCCCAGGATTAACAAGACTAGCTCTCCTTTGCCCACTAAGGGGACTCCAAAAGCCACTGGGGATGTGGTTAATCCCCAGTCCATAGTGGCTGTAGGTGCTACACCAAAAGGATATGGGGTAAAAGATGACTGGTCTAAGGTAAAACAAATGGTCACAGCAGAGTCACACACCTGCAACTGAGGCAAACTGCTAGCCCACTGATGGCAGAGTCTGTTTGCTTAACTTTTTCTTTTTGTGACAGGTAGAAGGACTGACAATGGAACCGGTAGTATGTTCCATGATCAAATTGAAAATGGTGCATCTTTCCTGGGGAAGACAAGCAGTTGGTAAAACTACCAGTCCACAAAAGTTGCTTTTTGACAGAAAAAAAACACAGTAAAGAATACTTTAAAATACTATGCCAGCTGCACAAAAGAAAATCAAACACAATTTCTCCACAGAAATTATGTTTACAATTAGTTTACACTACTTTTAAACTGAAAGAAAAGTGAGTGCTCTGTTTAAAATTAAGTACAGTCTTGAGACAGTCTATTAAAATACAACACTCCTAGCTTTAAAAATCATTTTCCTTAAGAGGAAAGTAATAAAACATCAACATAATTAAGCAAATGAAAGTCCCGTCCCGTCCCCTCCCCCACCAAGGGAACTTGTCTGCTCAGCCAAGGAAAACACAAGCCAACTGTCGATCCTCAAAAGCCTCAGAGGAGCGCAGTCTTCATCAGCAGTAAATTTCTAAAAGTCTTTGCACCCAAACTTGTGCTTAGTTCACCTCGAGCTACTTGAAAGTTTGGGAACATGGAAGGTGTCCTGAAGCTTTGGAAGCTGGAAGGCTGTTACATCCTTAGCAGGATATAACCCATACAGTTACGGCTACTGCAGTGTTCAATATGAAGAACATAAACACAACCAAAAAAAGTACAATGGTCTGTTTTATGTGTGGTGTCAGTAGCTCTTACATTTTTGCTACAGCTAAGCAATTACTCACTTAAGGAAAGATAGATGTTTGCTTTCTTGGGTGGTTAAATACTGGAGCCAGTATTTCATAAAACTTGGAGGTTATGGTGGATAGCCCAAATGGCAAAGCTGAAACTTAAAAATTATGTTGAGCTATCTGGAATCTGATTTTTTTTTTTTTGTGAGACTGTCTCAATGCAGTATGAAAGTATGCATCCTTCTTCACATAACAAATCTTCAGGACTTCAGGTTAGCATCCTGAAAGATTTGTGTTTATGAACATGTTCAGATTTGCCAAGTCTAGACCTTGTCTTGAGGTTTTGTGTCTGTTTCTGGAATTATAAACAGTCCAGCATAAAAATGTTAGCCTTCCTGACTGGAAAGTACCCTTTTTACTGCTTTCTTTCATAGGATTTGATACATTAACTGTAAAGTTTGTTGCACTTGATACATGGTGAATTGTGGAATAAACTGCCCTTGAGGATTCTGAACAAATTCTACTGCATAAACTTGTTGAAATGTCTATAATCCCTTTGTGGTTTTATTTTTTGCCATGCAGAAATATCATAGAAACTTATGTCTTAACTGGTATTAAGGAGGGAATGGGGAAAATACTAGTCATTTTGGGGAAAATACTAGTCATTTTGAAGATCACTGTTTATCTCCCTTTTCCTTTTGATACTGAGTTATGGTTGGCTTGCACTTTTTATACTGCCTGTTAATACAGCTTCAGAAGATAAAACTGTTAAGGAGTCCTTTTCCTGTAAAATGGTTTAATATTTGTAGTGAAAGTCATTTCATACTATTACTATACACAAAGACTTGAGCTTTCTTTCCTAAACCAACAATATCACCTTTGGTTTGTTAACCAAATTCTTACAGCACTGCTGCATTCAGTGATTTAGCTCTAATGTCCTCAGTGTAAAACTGTTTTCTCAGCCAGTTTAGTTGTCACCAAATTATATAGCAATGCTTGCTGAACATTTCACAGCATACACATACTTTTTTATGAACTCCTGTTCTGTTCAACACAGAAACTAACTTTTATACTGTACAAAAAATGCTGCTACAAGTAAAAAAATGTAAAGCTTCCTGAATCCTGTCTAAAATTAATAAGAAAACAAGTGAGCTAAATAGTTTAGTGATTAGTACCAGGTAGTCCATGCACACTTTAACATATTTACTAAGTAACCTAGCATCTTTATAAAACGGCAAAGATACAAGACTGATAACTTTCTCAGTCTAGAGACTAATACAAATATAGCTACAGAATCTTGCTTTGTGAGAATTGAATACACATTCTGTCAGCATGTTTAAGTACCACGACTGTGAATTTCAACATCCTATTAGACCCCCTTAAATGTGTGGCATAGCAGTGTTACTGTACACTCTGCATCAGGAAACCTCATCTCTACTTCTATTTTTACAAAAAAGTAAGATTCCATTCAGGCCAAATGAAAAACTTTCCTATGCAGTTTAATGTCTTCACAAAGGAATTCTTCTGGGGGGTCCCCTGAAGATTGAGAGGAAGAACCCTTCTTTAATGAACCGCGACAGAATAAGACTGCATCCACAATTTCTAAAAATCTTTCTCTTCTCTAGGTTGGGGAAGAGGTTCTTTTTCTTTAGTTTTTACCCTCTTTAACCTTGACAGGTACCTAGAAAAAGTTTGTGCCAGCTTATTTTTATGTCAGTCCAAAGGAAAAATCAACATAAATCTTTGCTGCACAACTACTTTCTTGAACTACAACAAAATACTCTCTTGCAAAGGTCTTTTAGTCTAAGAAGGGCTACAACAAGACCGGAGCCAGACTAAATGTAGCTATGTCAGACCTAGACCAACTAATCACTGTAGAAACCTTAGGCTAACTTGCCACAGAGGACCTTTCCTTCAACATGAACGCAGGAGACAGCCATGTAGGTAATCATGAAGGTGCTGCTAATTTTTTTTTTTTTTGGCAGCACCAAGATCAATAAGGAAAAATGATAATATTTTAGAAAACTCCAAGCCTCTGATCTTGGGAGCTGTTTGAAAGTTAAAATACACACACCAGAGCCAAGACAACGTAGCTGCTAAAACTTTACTGGTGCTTCCTGGTACCTCGACTGTTGCCTTCGAGGGAACAATTGCACCATCTGAACAGCCATTCTTTTATATACAACAATTCACACAAAATGATCCAATAATTCAATAAAATGTACCAACAACATTCCCACTTAAAGTGCAAAAGTGTTCCCCTACAAAATACCAAAAGCATTCCCCTAAAAGTGATCACCTCAAAACTGCATACACACAAATTACACAAACAACCCCAAGAATATTAGAATATATCCTCAGTGAAATATAAACAATAATAAGTCAAAAATTAAGGTTTAATTCCAAATTCAATCCATTGGGCTATAAAGTTTTAAATTAATGATAAACTTTCTTTCTGTTTTTAACACCTCTTATGCATAAACCGTCCCTTGAGTGAAATAAGGTTTGGCCAAAATGCTAAAGAAGAAGCTGTTATCAAAACCAGCATGGACTGAATGAAAATGTTGGGCAACTGGGTTGTCCAACTTAACATTCCTTATATCTCCCAGATGCTCCATAATCCGCTTCTTAACCATTCTCCTGGTCTGCCCAATATACCATTTTATAGGTATGCAACCACAACCTATAATATATACTACATCAAATGTACTACAATTAAAACGGTCAGCAGCTTTATAATTCCTTCCATTAATCTTGCTGCCATTTAAATTTTTAAATATGGCCAAACCTTATTTCACTCAAGGGATGGATTATGCACAAGAGCTATTAAAAATAGAAATAAAGTTTATTATTAGTTTTAAAACTTTATACTCCAATGGATTGAATTTGGAATTAAACCTTAATTTATGACTTATTTATAGGTTTGTATTTCACTGAAGATAGACTCTAATATTCTTGGGGTTGTTTGCATAATTTATATGTGTATGCAATTTTGAGGCGGACACTTTAAATGGGAACGATTTTGGTATTTTGTAGGGGAATGCTTTTGCACTTTAAGTGGGAATGTTGTTTGTACATTATATTGAATTACTGGATAATTACGTGTGAATTGTTGCATATAAAAGAATGTCTGCTCAAATGGTGTAATTGTTCCTCAAAGGCAACAGCCGAGGTACCAGGAAGCACCAGTAAGGTTTTGGCAGGTACGTTGTCTTGGCGCTGGTGTGTGTGTTTTTTTCAGCAATTTGTTTTTTGTTGGAGTTTTCATTGAAAGTTAAAATACTCTTCAGAATTAATCCTAGAAGTGGTGGATTTATGTTTTTTTCTCCTCTGGTTTTTAACTGATAACTTTGGCAATTCACATCTCCTGGATTTCACTATTTTATCATTCTAATTTTAAAATAAGGCAGAAATTTAGCTAATTGCGATATTCAGAAGAACAACTGCCTACCACAATCATGGTAATAATGTAAACATCATCTCAACTGCCAGCTCTGTAGGCATACTGGGATAAAGCAATGCTTATAGCGCACTTAACTGGGACGGCAATGAAGAAACTGGCTGGGAAGAAGGAGAATGATATGGCAAGCCTGTTTGCCTCTCTCTGAAGGAAGGATTGTGGGGGGTAGACCCCACAGAAAATCCCTGGTGGAGACTAGGAGTAACTGCATTTACTTTCCCTCAAAGGGTAAGGTATTTCAGTGGAAATTCCTCCTGAAGTGGGAGATATGCCGCTTACATATGCCCACTGGATACCATACCTTGAGGAATTGTGGGCATGTATAATGGGCAGATTAAAACAAAAAAAAATATCCCGGAGCAGGATGACAACACCATTCCTGCCACTCCATCTTGTGGGTGGGATAAAGGGAGTCACAAGTCTCTCCTTAGGAAAAAAAGACAAACAGTTTGGGTATACAGAAAGGAGCCATCATGGTCAGAAGCAATCAAGAATAAAAAAAGTACTTACATACACAAAAACATATATAAGCAAATATATATATATATATATATATATATATATATAGAGAGAGAGAGACAAATATATACACACACAAATATATACACACATTACATATACTTCTATCCTGAATATCTTGACTGATGATCTCTGATCTTCTTCTTCTTCTTTCGGCTTTTCCCGGTTAGGGGTCACCACAGCGGATCATCTGTCCGCTCATGATTGGCAGTGAAGTTTTACGGTGTCGAGTTGCCAGCCCGGTGCCTAACCTTCCACAGAAGGCACACACATGCACACACTCACACCTAGGGCCAATTTAGAGTGTCCAATCCACATCTTTGGGATGTGGGAGGAAACCCACGCGACCACAGGGAAGACATGCAGACTCTGCACAGAAAGCACCCCAGCCGAGAATCGAACCAGAGAACCTCTTGCTGTGAGGCAACAACACTAAGCGCTGCACCACCGTGGCCGCCCCGACTGATGATCTCTGATGTAAAACAAGTAACAGTCACTGGCTTCAAGACATTATTTATTTATTATTTATTTATTTGCAGTTGATTTACCAGGATAGTCCATTGGGCCAAAAAGAACCCGTTTTCAATGAAGTCCTGGGGAGAAAAGCTCCAGTACAGAAAATTGGGTACATACAAAAGATTGCTAAATAATTATACAAAATGGTAGATAATAGTCATAGGGAGAAAAGCTCCAGAACACACAAAATTAGGTTCATACAAGATTGCTAATATTTATAGAAAAGTGGTAGATAAAACATTTAAATTCACAGTTCATAAACATTCAGAACAATACAAACAAAGAGGATTAATGTGAAGTAAATGAGCTTGGAAATAATGTGAAATACATAGCAGAGGAGATTTGCAGAAGGAACATAAAAGTACCTTAAAGGGTGGAAACAGAGGGAACACAAGCTTTGTTAGATAAAAGTTTGGTCCCGTAAGCATATTGGTGGAAGGATGTGATGTATTTATGAGGGGTGGGAGCAAGAGCAATCCCATTGGGAAATTAGATGTGAGTGAAGCTGTTTTTTGAACATGTATTGGTTAGAGGTGGTACGAATGGATGGTGGGAGTGAGTTCCAGAGACGGGAAAGGTTACAGGTACATTAAGTACACTAAATTATATAGGCGTGATGGAAGATTTGAAGCAGTGAAAGCAGTAAGAAGCATGGAAGAAAGCATTTACAAATGACGGCTACAAAGGAGTGCCCTGCACACCTACCAAAGTTCTATGGAATGTTGCTACAACACCAGAGTTTGTCTTCCCAGAGATTAAAGAAGTGATCAAGAAAGAACAGCACATAAAGTGGGTAAAACAACTGTTAAATTTTTTTTTCAGTAACTTTCCATAAAAATTATATGCAGATTTCTCTTTAAACGTGACCACCATCTGGAATGACAATGCTCAAGACTTGAAGATGCACAGGTGGACAGTGACAGACTTTTTGTAGATTCCACTGGGCAATTATATCATCTACCTGAGGTGGGTTGTAGGGCTGATAGTACATAGGATTAAAGTTATGAGCTTTTGACAAGCTGTTTCCTGTAGTAGGGTATGATTCCATAAGCCTCCATATGTCTACTGCATGACTGTGAGGACGTTATTTAACCGGGTAGTAAACTGAGGCAACTGCAAAGCCTTGGCTAGGCTCCTCAATTGTCTTCTTGACTGCCTGTCTAGTAACTCTCTACCCACCTATGAGCATCAATCTGATTTCAGTATGCTCAAAAACTGCCCCTATCAATTTATTCTCTTTTGTACAGGAGCAATAATTTTGGAGGTAATTATGTTTGGCAGGTGGACCTTGCGAAACAAAAAAAAATCACATTTGCACCATATTTTAGAAAGAAAAACTTTCATAAAACTAGTGGATAAGTACCATTTTGAAGGGCACAGCTTTCTAGCTTTCTACAAACTGCTTTATATTCGACTGCCATGTCTAGCTACAGATAGCAGCTACAGGGAAAAGCCAAGATTCACCATGGCCCAAAGCAGTGCCCCTGTAGTAACTGAACATATTGATACCCACCCAACAATCACTCTTAAAAAGACATTTTATATTAGCAGGTATTAGATTTAGCAAAAACCACAACCAAACTCCTGACTTCAGTTCCAAACAACTCAATGACAAAACATTCAGCTCTGAAGTAACACAAATGGATAAAAAAAAAATTCTCTGCAGTAAAACAAGAAAAAGCATAAATAAACAAGGCTTCCAAATGCTAGTTTACCTGATCTTTCAGGTGAGTCTCTGTACAGTACTTCCACTGCTGAAACACTTCTGCAAGTTTATCTAGGCCACCATGGTGAAAATGGAAGATCTTATACTGACTTTCTCTACTGGCAATGACCAACTGCCCACACGTGCAAGCTTCATCACTAAAAGTAATAAAAACAGGCAAGTTATATATGCATCTTACAATGGAACCAACAATCTTCAGATACTTTACTTATTATTTTATTAAAAAGATAAGATGCAATTCTGTGTTAGTCTTTATGGACAAGACAGGCAATTTGGTCTTGCTTAAGAAATCCCTTTACTTACACAGTACAGAAGACTACAGGAATCAAAACCAATTCCTGCAGGATATAACTTGCTTACACCTCATTACTTTAACCCTTACACTACTCCGCTGACCTTCACAATACTTGTGAGGCAAAGTATTCTTTGGAACATCTCCAATAAAAATCAGTCTATCATCAGTCTATAAGTCACGTCACAACTACCAACACAGAGCTTTAGTTAGTGTTGGGGGAACTTCTTACACAGCTGCCTTCTTCTCAGGAAATTATTCATAAAGGAGATATTCATGCACAGGTAAAAAGATGAAGACATGGGCAGACATGAAATGTGTACTGCAGACTGTCAGGCAGCACTCCATTTCATCACCCCATGCCTTCACATCTCATTTACCTTTTGCATCAAGGCATTATTGAAAAAATTCCCCACTTAATACACAGTCAGAAAAGATATGACCCAGGTGATGGTAACCTGTCACTCCCAATCAAGCCACTGGAAAAAAAATCACATTTTTAACATTAGCCCCCAGTCTTCTCAAACAGAGTAGTAAGGCATGTTCAATGAAATGAAAAAAAAATAGGCTGCTGAAGACAGAACTGGCACAAAGATGATGTAAAAAAAAAGCTCATAATGATATAAAAGAAACAGAAATACAGCTAATATGGCAGGTCAAGATGTCATCAGGAAAGGAGAGGGCAAAGAAATGGAGGGATAAAAAAGAAGTTATGTACTCACCATAACGCTCCATCTGAGTAGATACTTCATTTGTCTGCAACCTGTGGGTAGTCGGATCTGACCTCGGATCCGAACCGGCAGCTTTCCAAGCTTCAAGATCCAAGCTCCTAGCTCCTCCCCCCTACCCATAATCCCTTACTACCAACCACATTACCTCAGATCGTGTTATTTTGCCCTATAGGCTAAAGACGGAGAAGAAATTCTCCAAGGAACAATACCTTACCGAGGTTCGGGGGATGGCAGGGGGGATCGGTTGCAGACAAATGAAGTATCTACTCAGATGGAACGTTATGGTGAGTACATAACTTCTTTATCTGAAGTAGTTACTTCATTTGATCTGCAACCTGTGGGACAGAGTCCCCAGCTTACCTAAAGGCCCTGGGTGGTCCCTACGGAAGGATATTCTGAAGCACCGCGGAGCCAAAGGAAGCCCTACTTCTGGAGATCATGTCCAGTTTGTAATGAGAAATGAACGTGTGGGAAGAAGACCAGGTAGCTGCTGAACAAATATCGTCTACTGAAACTCTAGACCAAAAAGCTGTTGAGGTAGCCACAGATCTAGTAGAATGCACCCAGACGGCAACCGGAGCTGGCTTCCCAGCTGAAATGTATGCTTGTCTAATACATTGAGAGATCCAATTTGCCACTGTCACCTTAGAAATTGGTTTGCCCATGGCTGACTTAGCATAAGAGACAAACTGGTCTGACTTGCGAAAATCTTTAGTCCTATGCAAGTAAAAACGTAGTTGTCTGTGCACATCCAATTTGTGCAATATGTATTCACCTTTGTTTTGGAAACTCGGGAAGAAAACAGGAAGGTTAATAGACTGATTAATGTTAGTCTCTGTGGCTACCTTAGGCAGAAAAGAAAGATTAGTCCTGAGGGCCACCCTATTTTTGTGAAAAATAAGGTATGTATACTTAATGCACAAGGCTTGCAACTCTGATACCCGCTTGGCTGAAGTAATAGCAACCAAGAAGGCCGTTTTCCAAGATAAGAATTTTAATGGCACTGAGGCCGCTGGCTCAAAAGGTGGTCCTGTTAATGCTTGTAAAACCAAGGTAAGATCCCATGGAGGCATAGCCGGCTTAATGGGAGGCTTTAAGAGAAACACGCCTTTTAAGAAGGCTTTGCATATCTTTGCTGAAGCCAAAGAATTTACGCCATCCCCCACATGATAATGAGAGATGGCTGCAAGTTGGACTTTAACAGTGGACGCACTAGCTCCCTGTCTAAAAAGGAGGGATAGGAAGTCCAGGATAGTGGGAATAGGAACCGTAAAGGGATCTAATTCCTTATCCTTTGCCCAGATGGAAAAGCGTTTCCATTTACTGGTATAGAGCTTTCTGGTGGATGGCTTATGAGCTACAGGGGACGAGATACCGGGAGTCCTTGCCATTAACGGAACTGGATCAACCAGGCCGTGAGCCTGAGGTTGACCAGGTTCGGAGTGTGGCATCTCGTCGGATGCGAGATTAGGTCTGGTCTGGGATCCAGAATCCATGGGTGGGCCACACTGTGAGACTGCAGAAAGGGGAACCAGATTTGTCGAGGCCAGAATGGGGCAATGAGAATCACTCTGCTCCCCAACTGACAGGCTTTCTGGATGAATTTCATCATCAGAGGAAGAGGAGGATACGCATAAAGGAGACCGGGCGGCCAAGCATGAACCAGAGCGCCCCTGGGGGATTCCCCTCTGGGGGGAACTATCACGAAGTAATCGCTGCATTTTGAGTTTAGGGGAGAGGCAAAAAGGTCGCAGCAAGGTTGACCACATTTGAGGAATATCTGCTTCGCGACAGAGGGATTCAGAGACCACTCGTAAGGGCTGAGAAATACCCGACTCAACTTGTCCGCTAATATGTTGGCCCGCCCCGGAATGTGCGTTGCTATCAGAAAGCGGTTGGTGGAAATAGCCCATTCCCACACTCTCATGGCTTCTCGACACAGGGGGTAAGACCTGGTCCCTCCCTGTTTGTTTATGTACCAGACAACGGACATGTTGTCCGTCTGGATTGCAATAGTCCCCAGAGGTAGAAGGTGATGGAGAGCTTGCATCGCCAAAAGCACTGCCCTCACCTCTAGGACATTGATATGCAATGTAGTCTCTAGAGAAGTCCACGTGCCTTGGACGGACTTGCCTGCGTAATGCCCGCCCCACCCGAGGCAGGAAGCGTCCGTGGTCAACGTGCCTTTGACTGGGGAAATCACAAAGGATCTCCCTTCTTTGAGTTCCTGAGCCTGTAACCACCAAAGTAGGGAGTCCCTGCATGCCCTGCTCAGAGGAATCGGCATGTCCAAGGGATGGACCGATAGTGACCATTGGACCTGGAGAGTCCATTGTAACACTCGCATTCGCAGATGGGCATGGAGAGAAAGGCCGATCGCTGCTGACATAGACCCTAACGCCCTCAGGACTAATTCTGCTGGAAGAGTGGGGCTCCGAAGAATGTCCAAGACTTGGCGAGACAAACTGTTTAGCCTGACCGATGTCAGAACCACTCTGGAGATTCGAGTATCCAACCTGGCCCCTATGAATTCTAGGGCTTGAGTGGGGCACAGGCAGGATTTCTTTAGATTGACTGAAATGCCCAAATGACGAAACAGAGAGAGGGCGTAATCTCTCACCACAACCAGTAGATGCTTGTTGGGGGCGGTGAGGAGCCAGTCGTCCAGGTAAGGGAACACCTGAATGCCCTGGAGTCTCAGGTGGGCTGCAACCACTGCCATGACTTTGGTAAACACTCTGGGGCTGAGGTTAGGCCAAATGGAAGAACCCTGAACTGATAATGACTGGCTCCTAGCCGGAAGCGGAGGAACCTCCTAGATCGTCTGTCCATTAGTATATGGTAGTACGCATCTTTGAGGTCCAACGAGCACATCCAGTCGTTCTCCCGCAGAAGGGGGAGAATAGATTGGAGGGTGACCATCCAGAACTTTTCCTTGGGTATGAACAGGTTCAGGGACGAGAGGTCTAGAATGGGTCTGAGGTCCCCCGTTTTCTTTGGCACCAAGAAGAACCTGGAGTAATAACCCAACCCGGACTGATCTGGGGGGACGAGCTGGATGGCTCTTTTTCTTAGCAACTCCGAAATTTCCTGAGCTGCAGACTCCCTTTGATGGGGTGGAACATCGGGGAGATGTTTGGGTTTTGGGGGGGGGGGGTGAATGGTATAGTGTAACCTCTGGATATTATCCAGAGCACCCATCGATAATTTGTAATGGACTCCCAGTTTGACAGGTGCACCGATAATCGCCCCCCGACTGCCTCCAGAGAGGGACAGTCGGGCAAGCCCTCAGGGCTGTTGCGCGGGTCCCTCCGAGAAAGGTTCTCTAGACCCGAAGTTACGCGGGCCCCCTCTGCCTCTTGGCCGGCATCCACCTTGTCCTCCTCTGCCTCTAGAGGATGAGTTGTCCGCAGCAGGATGGGATTGCTGAGATTTACGGAACCACAGCTTCTTTTGCCCCCTCTGATTCCTGGAGAAGGATCTTTGGGGGTTAGAGAAACGGACTCCGACGGCCGACAGCGTCTTCCCATCCTTTTCGCTTTGGACTAGCGTGTTGCGAACTGATGAGCCAAATAAGGCCGAACCATCATAAGGGGTGTTCGCAAAGGATGCCTTAAAGGGATCCATGAAGTCGCAAAGGCGGAGCCAGGAGTGACGTCGCAAGATACTCCCGCTCCGCTAGCTCTAGCGGTTCCTTCCGTGGCATGGGAAAGAAGCCGCATAGATGTATTTGATATGGACTTTAGAGTGGCCATTCGAGTCTCAAAAACCTTTTTGTCTGGGACCGACATGGACTCCGGAGGGGGTGCAGCGTATTCTTTAATTAAGTCACGCTGCAGCCTGATAGTGTGTGCCATGTAGTTCAGCGACCTTATGGCAAAGGTCGCTGAAGCAAACATCCGCTTCCCAATACGGTCCAAAGCCCGGGACTCCTTGTCCGGTGGATGGACAGAAGAACTTTCTTGGGCAAGTTCTTTCTTAGTGGCCGCCGCCACCAACATAGCATCAACCAGCGCCTTTGGACCAAGAAGGTCTATCAGAGGGAGGGCTGAGGACCTTATCCGGGCATCTAGGGATAGGCTCCACGGTGTCGGGCTCCTTCCAAGCCCTGGTGGTAATTAGGTCCACCAAGGGGTCGGCTGGGGGGGACACCCAGGAGGTAGATGGGCCTGCCTCAAAGGCCTCCAGAAATACGGACTCGTCCAGGGAGGGTTTTTGGGCAGACCACCCCCCTCTTATACACAACATTTCCATGATGTCTCCAAATGAGACATCTTCAGGGGGTGACCTTGGGGAACCCTCCGTATCATCCAAATCTGTATCCGTGGTAATGGACTCAGGGGAGCCCAGGTGCATCCTTTTGCACTGGTGCTTCCGAGGCACCTCTTCAGCAGGACTGTCCGAAGAGGGCTCGTCCACCGGGTGGTGTTCCTCCCTAGGAACTAACTGGAGGCTTTGGGCAGGCTGTCCAGATGGACGGATGATCGAAGACAGACCCTGATACAGTGGGGGCATGGGTGGATCCGAAGGCCCGGTCGGGGACCTGGATGACCTCGACAGTACCCTCTCCACTACCTCAAAAGCCAAGGGAGATTCACTGTCACCAGCCTGAGAAAGTAACCTCCTCGGCTCCGAGGATAGGATTGGGGTCGGAGCCGAAGCAAATCGGACCAGAGGTAGTGGTGTGCTCCGCCCCAATCGGCGCCGAAGACACAACCACTCCCTCGGATCCGATGCTCAACCCTCGGCCCCGAGAGCTTGGATCCGACAAGCTCGAAGGTATAGTCGGCATCGAAGACACTATCCCTGTCGGCGCCGACGTATCCCCGGATCCGAAAGGGCCTGGATCCGACAGCTCCAAGATCCGAAAAACGGGTCGGAGAAGGAGCGATCGGGGCAAAAATGGGGGCTGCACTCCCTCCCAAAGGGGGGGAGGCAAGAGCATCCCCATCTGCTTCTGGGTCTGTAAAAATCTTCGCATCATCCGATCCATGTTTGCTTCGGAGATGCTTCTTGTAGACCGCGAGGAGATAGTCGAGGCAGGCCGGGAGGGCCGCCTCGAAGACCTCGAGGGAGACCTATCCTCCTCCTCTGGCTCCGGAGAAAAGGAAGATGAACGGAGCTGAGAGGACAAGGATCCGGACACCCTCTCAGGGGACTTCAGAATCTTTTCAGGCGGAGCCCAGGGATGAGACTCGGCCCGCCTCTTTGAACTATGGCCCGCTCTGTCTCTATGCTTCTTTTTCTCCCTGTGGGAAGAAGCACTAGACTCCACAGAGCTAGTACCCGATAAGGGAGGTTGAGTCCCGGGTACAGCTAAGGGAGTAGCTGGCGCCAAAGCTACAGGAGTAGCTTGAACCCGGCTGGGAGAGGAAGAAGAAGCCGATTCCTGAGGGAGTTTTCCCGCCAGGATCAGCTTGTTCTTCCTGTCCCTGAGTGCCCGAGGGTTGAAGGCCACACATATCTGGCAGGCCTCCGATAAATGTGCTGCCCCCAGACATAAAACGCACTGAGTGTGGCCATCAGCTGGGGAAAGCTTGTGGCCACACTCAGTACATTTTGAAAATATGGCCTTAGATTCAGCCATAAGTTCTCTCACACACACACACCCAAACACTAGGGGGGGGAGGGGGAGAGATAAATCTAAACTAAGGAAAAAAAGGGTTTTTTTTTTTGTTTTTTTTTTAAGTGGGTTTTAAAGGATTCGACACTAAAACAACACACACACACACACAATTTAAAACTAGAAATTGCTATAAAAAGGAACAATCTCACCAGGCCAGGAGCTCTTCACTAAGAAGCAACTGTCTTTAGCCGCGGCAAAAAACGATCTGAGGTAATGTGGTTGGTAGTAAGGGATTATGGGTAGGGGGTAGGAGCTAGGAGCTCGGATCTTGAAGCTTGGAAAGCTGCCGGTTTGGATCCGAGGTCGGATCAGACTACCCACAGGTTGCAGATCAAATGAAGTAACTACTTCAGATCAAAACTTTTTCAGAGATGTAAAAAAATGTAAGCGGGAATAATCAAGATATTACTGAAGGGGGGACTTTAAAAGTACAGTGGTGAAACAGTCCTGCAGAACGGGAATCACAGTTCCTTTAAATAAAGGTGACTCCAAGTAAGGGGGACACAACTACATGCCACTTCCACTCCTGCATGGTCATGGAACGACTCTGCATCATACGCTAGTAGAGAACCTGAAGGCCAATCCTCTGTCTGTTATCTGAATGCTCTGACAATGCAAAACTCTTATTAGACCAAATAAGTACCATGTGGATGGTGTATAGCTAGATTGTTTTACAAAGTTCATTCTCACTGTGCCCCCAAAGAGGCTGGTAAAGAAATTAAACTGTGTTAGGCTATACAGAATAAATTTTAGTTTAAAAATATTATATTCATATATATATATATATATATATATATATATATATATATATATATATATACATATGTGTGTGTGTGTGTGTGTGCATACATACATATACATATATATATATATATATATGCGTGTATCTACTGAATTTAATCAAAAGATTCAAACGTCGATGTTCAAAGCATCATCTGAAAACAATGGTAACAAAAATGTCAATACACTAATGCACATGCACCAAGCAATAACCTCTGTGCAAGCAAAATTAAAACTTAAAAAATAAAGAAAAAAGAGAAAAAAACATGTTTGTTGTAGGGGGGCAAGCTCCCCTGCAACCCCATACCCTGCCAGTCCATCCACAAAATCTTTTACCCATTTTTTTGCACATGGGGATGTCACTTCAACATATAACAACTCTGAAATTGCACAATATCAGGGAAAGGTCATACTCCACAATCCTGAGAATTGTGAAATATCGTACACTTGTTGACCATCTGCTTAGCCAACCAAATACTGTTGGCTTAACAGATGCCTACCAAACATACTTTTGACAAAATTCAGTGCTTCCATACATTAGTGAAATGCACGGTATCAGAAAATCACACTGTCAAATGACAAACGATTGAGCATAAATGGTCAATCACCAGAAAATTAAAAAGCAAAGGAAAACACTATAAAAGCTTTTTGCATGGGATAAGCCCCTACACTCCCTACATCCCCTGGTTACTATATACCCACTCCAAGACAGCAATACATTAGGGAACGGGGAAAGCTCCCAATTCCCATTGTACTGAAATCTTGCACAGAAAAAAAAAAAAGTACATGCGAGCATCTTTTTTCTCTGTGATAATTGCTACATTTGATCAGCTATAGCTAACCCATTTGTTTGTGAGTATAAATACATATTACACACACACACACACATATGGGTCTGTCATAACTCTGAAAACTCAATACTGAAACTCATAAGACTGAACCCATTTCACTGAAAACGGTCTCCACAAGAACTATATACTAAAAACATATTCTTGCAGGGGGGCAATCCCCCCTGCAGCCCCACACCCCCCTTGCTTATACATACTAACTTCATGACCACACAAGAGCTGAGAAAAGAAAACAGTACAAACACTGAATCAGTGCTCAACAGCTAACACAAGCATCTACAAATCTGGGGGTACAACATTATGCTGACCATTGCAATTAACACATACAATGTTAGACTCACTTCCCTAATTACTCCTATGATAAGAAACGACACCAATGTATACTTTCTACACAATTCGATACAGATCTACACTTTTCAGTGAAATGGGTTCGACCTTATGACTTTCAGCATTACGATAGGGACCCATACACACACACACACACAAACACTTTACAAATATATATATATATATATATATATATATATATATATATATATAGTTCCCTATCAGAAGCCTGAAACACTATAAGCCTGAAAATCAAAATCCTGAAAACTAAAGCCTGAAAATGCAAAATCCCAAAAACCCAAAATCCTGAAAACACAAATAATGCTAATATTTCACTATAAAGACACTAATATCTACCAACTGACCCTGACCCTAACCCTAAGGTCCGTCACTATCGCACACTCACCTGACCCGCGCCCTAACCCTAACTCACTTAAACCGCCCCTAACCCCAATATTTGTCACTATTGCATACATGCTTAACCTGCGCCCTAACTCTAACTCACTTAAACCGCCCCTAACCCTAACATAAAACCAACCGCACACTTACCTGAACCCAACACATGACCTAACACCACAGGGCTAACAATAGCAAAGCCACAATGACGTCAGTATGTCCATTTTGTGTTTTCAGGATTTTGAGTTTTCGGGATTTTGCATTTTCAGGCTTTAGTTTTCAGGATTTTGATTTTCAGGCTTATAGTGTTTCAGGCTTCTGATAGGGAACCATATATATATATATATATATATATATATATATATATATATATAGTTTACTATTGAAATCCCGAAATGGATGCTGTCGAGTGATCACGTCATCGAAATAAAATACTGAAAATAAAATCATCTGGCAAGCAACAATAACTAAACTGGTAATGTCAACCCCTCCCATTCGACAAAAATCGACATTATCCAGCGTACCTTGCCTTCCAGTCACTCCCAAGTAATGTTTTGCAGTGGGGCAAGCCCCCCTGCACTCCCACACCCCCTACTAACTATATATACAAACTCAGAGATCGCAGTGCAGTGAGAAAATGGGCACATGTCCCAATTCCCACTATACCACAATCTCCAGATACAATGTCGACCTCACATCATCGAATGCACACTAGTATTCACTGTTGTGGAGCCGACCATTTTTGGTTCGACCTTCCATGAACTGGAAATTAGCCTCTTGACCATTTCCAGTTTGCCTGAATGCCATCCGACATTTCCATAGTAAGCATATATATATATATATAGACACACACACACACACACACACACATACATACATATATATGCACACACACACACACACACACACACACACACACACGTGTCATACGTACTTTGTAACAACACAAACCTCAGAGCATGCAAGTGAAAAACAATTAATAAAATCACAAGATGAGGAAGAAAGCTCAATGTTTCATAATCCACCTTATCTCTCTCAAAAACTTGTTAATGTCAAAGAGCAATAAACTTGGGAAAGAGAAAAAAGCTGTGCTTTTAAATGCCCGACACTAAAAGAAGTGTCCAAACCTGCAGTCAATCCACAGCAGAGACAGAAGAGAGAAATTCAAAGTTTTTCTGCAAAGGTCACACACTGCAGTTTTACATTCAGTCAGCCTTATTAATTTTTTAACATCTTGATCAGTTCAGATATTCAGTCATACCAGTTGCCAATCTAACACAGCTACAAACAGATTATGAAGGAGTTCTGCTTTGGTATGTCACTGAGGACTACTAAACAGCCACATTTTGACAAAAGGAACTGAAGACTATGGTACTGCATCTTGCTAATTCAGTGCTCTTATTCATAGAAACAAACTGAGATCTACTTTAGCAAAGAAGTGCCTTGACAAGTAAGGGAAATCAGCCAAATTCAGCCCTTCTGTCTAATAGACATTTGACCAAGAAAGACACCATGGATTTTCAAATAATTATCTTTGCTTTTCTGGATTCCCCAAATAGTGTACATCAGAATTTTTTTTTTTCATTGCTCACCAAGGAACAATTTTACCTTTGAAAGGTTCTGCTAACAATGGACTTGTGGATGAAAAAGGAGAGAGAAGCTATGTAATTACCATAATGCTGGATCTTTTTCATTCTCAGTCCATCCAATTTGATGAATGGGAAATAAGCTGCTTCTTGGATCAGATCTGGCCATGCAGCTAGTGCGCCTAGCTTCAGGTCATACCTCTCAACCGTACTGAATTCCACGGTTTTTACCGATTTTGAGGGCAAAATATTGGGGTGCCACGAATTCCCGAGTGGGCCCCTTAATTTCCCAGGCTTTATATTAAAGTTTACCACTTTAAATTTTTTGAAACAGTTTACCACTTTAAATGTATAGCTGATGTCACCACCCATCACCAGCCTACAGAGGTGTGCGTGATGACATCAGCTACTGCCTGTTGGACTGGAGGGAACAGGGAATATGAACAGTAATGGCGGGGAAAATGCGTGTATAACTTTTGCAGAGTCCGGCTTCCACATCTCCAGGTAAGAACATTCATTGTTCTTCGGCTTCTCTCTTATTTTAAATGCTGGCTGGACATTACCATTTTACCTGCTACTACTATTGGGCCGCTGACTGGGCATTACCCTTTTAGCTGCTACTGTTGAGCTGCTCGGTTTGCTCTTTGGTTGTTTAATTTATCTCCTGAGCTGGCTGTTCTTTAAGTTTTGAGCTGTATGTGTGTGTTTTTAAATGCTCGATTTATCTGCTGCTGCCGTGAACTTGTTTAATTTATCTGCTGAGTTGGAGCTGGGCTGGCCATTATTTCTTTATTCTGAGCTAGCTATGTGTTTTTAATTATCTGCTGAATTAGAGATGTGTTGTTTTTAAATGCTGATGATTTATCTGCCAAGTTAGAGCTGCCCATTATTTTTTATTCTGAGCTGTGTGTTTTTAATTATCTGCTGAATTAGGGCTGTGTTGTTTTCAAATGCTCGCGAAGTTGCGATTTATCTGCCGAGTTAGAGCTGGCCATTATTTCTTTATTCTGAGCTGTGTGTTTTTAAAGCAGGTATGGGCTGTGGCTGTTCTTTAAGTTATGAGTTGTGTGTGTGTGTGTTTAAATACTCTATTTATCTGCTACTACCGTGAGCTTGTTTAATTTATCTGCCGAGTTAGAGGCAGAGCTGGCCATTATTTCTTTATTCTGAGCTGAAAAACACTTCAAAGGATAAAATCTATAATACGGGGAGTAACAAAAGAAGAGGGAACTGAAATGAAGTAACGCAAGAAAAGAAAAAAGTAATAAGGGTAACGGGGGAGGTGAACATAGGAGCTTTGATAAATGAGAACTGAAAAATACAGGATATGTTTTCAAATTTATAGCTGCTAGAAGCATGAAGGAATATATAGAATACGCAGAATTTTAAGAATGGTTTTGTGTGCATTATTTTGTTCCCAAATTCTCCATGGTAATGTAGATTCCAGTTGCTGATAAGTTAAAAGCACTGACTGCAGCAACAGAATTTAATAAATGTAATATTCAGGAACTGCCTTTTGAACTCTTCATAAACTGCTGATGCATTTGATGTGTTTCAACCCGATAAATGTTTAGTTTTTATTTTAGAATGACTCAAGTAGACCTATGCCAGTTAATTCTGTCTTTACTTATTATGGATAATACATGTTTCTTTTCTCTAATGTTGGTATCTCATGATCTACTGATGTGAAGTCATATGACCAACCAGCAAATTTACTTTTGCTGTTAATGTGTATAGACGTAAAGTACAGTGTTTGATTTTTCATAAATTTATCTCTTCTGTTTTCTTTCTAAAATACTGATGATATTCATTCTTGGCTACCATTGCTATTATTAATTTATTTTTTTACAGTGTTACTTTAACTATTTTTATGAACTGAGGTTTGCAGTTGCATTTCTGTTTGTTCGTTGCACTTATTTATGTTTTCTTTTGATATCACAGTTAGACTTTACAATTCAGAGCTCGCTCTACCACTGTGTTTTATACCCTTATGTGGGTCTTAGCCCAGGAAGTGGCAGCATTGAGGAAGCTTCATGCTAATGCAGTAGTCCACGGGAATGGCTAATGCTGATTTGCTATGAGATCTTCCCTAAATGTCCACTGTTCCATATTAACCTGGCAGAGCAATTCTCTTGTATTTTTTACTCTAGGAGGAAAAATAAACATAATCTGATGATGTTCACACATTCACTCCTATTGGTGTAGCCATAGTACAAGCCTTATTACATTACACATTGTTGTTGTTATTATACGTTGCAGCCATAGGTGTGTGTGTGTGTGTGTGTGTGTGTGTGTGTGTGTGTGTGTGTAATGCCCCAGGTAAGCATACCTGGTGGTTAGGCTCAAACCCTTTACCTTAGGCAAAGGTAGCAAGAGCCTAAATCACCTACCCACACCAGCTTCTCTAACACTGAACAAGCAATGTTTAAAATGTGTCCCTTGCCCCCCCCCCCCCCCAGTAAATTTTGACTTTTTTCTTAAGTTGTGCTGCGCAGTTCCTCGGGGGGGGGGGGGTTCAGTGCTGCTTACGTGAAGTCTGTTTTTTCTCAGTAGCACAACAGGTAGAATACCTGCTTTTGATGCAGAAGGCTGTGGGTTCTACTCAAGTCCCACAGTGTGTAGTTAGATTGCAGATACTCTACTGTGTTGTGCTTTTAATGCTGCAGTCCTGAGAATGTCCTCATTGGTGACGATACCTAGTAACTATGAACCTGTTATCAGTTTACCATCCATTCCTTATTGCAATATTAGTAGCTTATTTTTTAATGCAACTAGCAATTTAACCCTCAAGAGCAACCAGCACTTTATTTGTAGATGAAACAGTGAAATCTAAAGCTGTTTGCTAGCAGCAGTCTCCATTAGTTACAGAGCTCTTTAATGTGGAATTATTTAGATGACTTACTTCTGCAGAGATTGTGTAAATTTACTGATACTGGTGGATTAGAAGCTTAAATAGACTCTTATGATGGAAATGCTCTGAATTGAGCAGTTTTGTCATTATTGGTTCATGTATTTTGTCTCATTGTTTACTGGAAAAATGTTAACAATAAATGTAAAATGCGCTTTAAGAACTGTGCTGTATTGTACAAGGAATATAATATAATTTAATACAATCAGGAAGGTGCATCAAAGAAAATATGTTTAGTGTGCAAAGGGCCTATGATTTGAAAACAGCCCAAAGGTAATCTTTCTCTGCCACTGGTCAGATGCATTTTCTTTGAATGCGGGTTTCAATGCTGTTTCAGTGAATGTGAGTTTCAAGGGCAGAGAAGCTTTAATGCAAAGTCTGTTTTCACTGTGAGACTTGTGTTGCTTTGTTTGGCAAATATCTGACTATCTGTGTTTGTGCTATATAAAATGTAAAATAAAAGCTTTAAATGAAATCTGAATAATCGTTGTAAAAGTAAAGCAGACACTATGTACATTAAGACCGTCTGTGTTGTTAGTAGCTCAACAGGTAGTATACCTGCTTTTGATGCAGAAGGCTGTGGGTTCTACTCTCGTAGTATGTAGATGGATTGCTGATACTATGAACCTGTTATCAGTTTGCCATCCATTCCCTATTGCAATATTACTAGCTTATCATTTTTTTAATGTCACACAGGCAATTTATTCTTCAAGGGCAACAGGCACTTTATTTGTAGATGAAACAATAAAATATAAAGTTGTTTGCTAGCAGCAACCTCTTCATTAGTTCAGATCTCTCTAATGTGGAATTGTTTATGAGTTTTGCATTTTCTTTAAATGTGGGTTTCAGTGCTAATTCAATGAATGTGAGTTCAAGGGCAAAGACGTTTTAATGCTAAGTCTATTTTCATTGTGAGACTGCATTGGTTGGTTTAGCAGATGTCTTTGTGTTTATGCTATAAAATGTAAAACAAATAAAAGTTTCAAATGAAATCCAAATAATCACTGTAGAAGTAAAGCAGTGTGCACATTACAGTGTTTATGGTAAATGGGGTGAAATAACAAAGTAATGGGACATTGGAATGACACCCCAACTGGGGCCATATTTTGGTTATTTGTTCTTCAGTTTGAGTTTAAAAGCAGAGGTTCTTTCCTCTGGGAATGATTTCCATACAGTCTGGCTATATATCAGTGGTGTGGTACATAAGCAAACAAGGTGTGGCAATAGGCAGTAGCTTCTCTCCACTTTCTGACTGTGACGCACATCTTGGAAAAAGTCAGCTGTATAGCAGGCAGACAACAGACCCATTCGAATGTCTCTCAAGTGGTGTCTCAGGCCTACAGTAATACAACTCATTTTCAGCTATTGTGACCAGCCTTGCCGCAATTGAAGTTTTCAATTTTGCTCTGGCAGAAGCCAATATCAATGGAGGCTGTGTAGTCTTTCTTGAAATGGAAACTGTCATCTTCTATATTACAGTAAAAGCCAATCCTAAGCCTGCTGGCATTGGGGACACCCTCCCCCACCCAGCGTGTCAGTACCATGTCTATCCCCACTCATATGAATGTGACTGTAAATGGCATTAAGGATGGAGCATCAACAATGAAGACCCATAAGTTTGAAGATCGGGACTGGAACTGCTGCTGCATCAAACACCAAGGACTCTGACACTGGAAAAAAAGGCACCAAACAAGTTAGGGCATAGGATGGTGACAAAGCCTCAGCTTCAAGTTGTCAGCTCTGAGACTCCTTTGATGTCAAAGGTCTTGCCACTAAGTCAGATGAATAGTGGTCAGCACCAAGGTGGGGACACTGACTGGCACCAAACGTACAGTTTCTGTCTGAGCCACTGTCTCTGAAACTGCTTGTACTGAAACAGGGAAGGAAAAGGAACTAGTATAGGGGACTACTGGGCTAACATGATCTACCCAAGGGACAGAGGGGGGATGGGTAACACCCATTAGAATCTAAGCCATCAGAAAGTCTTCATCAATCCCAGTCCACATCTAAAGCACTCCAGAAGGACCTGGACACCTAATAGAAGATGGCACTTAAGTATTATCAAAACCAGGTTCCAAACAAGTCAGTACCTGATATTCTAATTCCCAGTTCTAGCAGAAGATATCAGTTTATCTATGTGTTTTATGTATAATCAATGTATTTTGCCAAAGTGATTTTATTTTGGGATGATCACACCATCATGTACGTCTTGTGCAGTGTAATATTGTTAGGATGCATTTCTCACCTTATTTGTTAAACTGCAGACAAAGGCAAAAACAAAATGGGACAAATGCCTCCAACCAGAGACCGATTTTTACATACTACCATTATAAATTTACATACATTTTCTGAAGGATATGAAGTTCAAAAGTGAAACATTTATCATTAATATGGTGCATGATGTCATCAACTGTTTGCCAAACAAATCCAGCTTTCATGTGTAATACACTACAAATATGATACGAAAACAAGACTTCATGCAGAATTGTGGATGCTTGACAGGTATGTTTAGGATAACAGATTTCACTGGCAAATGCATTAAGTGATAATTTCCCCTTGAAAACACTTCATCCACTTTACTTGTTAATTTGCTTAAACATTCCCCTTAATTTCTGGTAAAGAACGATGCACTTTTCTGTAGACAAATGTAAATGTGTGTCCAACTGATGTCATGCACTTAAAAAGTTTTTGCGTCAAACAGCTCCCATCGTTGAACAAGTAAAAGTCGTTGGGGTCTTCCAACAGTCAGGATTCCATCACTGCCTGCCTGGGTAGCCTCAAGAAAACAAAACAATCTGGGTAATTATATGTTTGGAACCTGGTTGCAATAATACGTACGTACCCAGAAGATGCAGATGGAGAGCGGGAAACCATATACTGAAACAACTCATCTTTTTTGTTTTGAGGAATCTGTAGCAAGGACTTTCTTAACAGTCTTATCCCGAATCACTATCCGTTCCAACTGACTTGTGCTTAGAGGGGTAGTGGAACACAACACAACTGATGCAGCCAGAGGATTTGGTGGTTCTTGACTAGGAAGTTCCAGTACCGGGGCTGAACTCCCTTTCAGATTTCCTCTTTTCGGGTTCATTGTCTTTCTCCTTCTCTTTATCTTAATGCGGTCCTTCAAAAAAAGTTTATTTTTTCTCTCAGCAAGGCCCAAACACCTTGCAGACTGAGAAGGCACAGCTGGGTCCTAAGCCCCTGCACACCACACAGATATTCTGGGTGTCTCAGGGATGGATTTTGTAATCATACTGGTCCACTTCTTGAAACCCTTCTCCATACAGCACCAATGACTATTACTAAAAGGTATTTGTTTTAAGGCAACACAACTGATAATGAGTATTTAACTGTAATACAAATGATTGACAAGCTGCTAACAAGTACAGGAAAACAGAGAAAATCACTAAGTTGAAGAGAAAACATGGAAAAAACAACAAAACAATTTAGGCCTCAACAAAACAACTTAGGCCTCAAGATCATGCAAAAAAAGACGCTGCAGTTTTTTAAGACAAAAAGGGTAGTTGAATAAGAAGAAAATGATAAGAGATTTGTCAGAGACATTTAATTAAAGGAGAGTTCTACAGGCACCAATCCATCCAAAGATGAGGGTGGCAAATAAGGCCTGAGGGCAGAATCAGGAAGGGGGCATTAATGGAGTTTAAAGTAGCTTGAGGCAAGGAGCACTAGCTAAATGGGCTGATCAGATCAGAGTTGTGGCTCATTCTGTCTTAATTCTTAACTTGATTGAACCTAGAAGAATAGACTTGGAAAAGGGGATAATTAAGTATTGAGCCAGTGGACTTTCACCAACAGATAGATGCACATCTAATAATATAAAATATTACATTTGCATCAATTTGTTCTGGCAGGATCCAAAATGACAGAATGCCTTCAGAAGCTTGTTGCATAATTAGAAAAAATCATTAAGAAAAGAACCAAAGAAGAATATTGAGCAAACAATGAAATGCCTCAAAAGTTTCATAGATGGGACATATCCCATTTAGTGTATTTGTGTCCCATATCAAAATGCACTTGGACCAACCTGATAAAGAGAAACTGGCTACAGTCTGGTGTACAGTGATTGGCTGAGGGAAAAAAAAAGAGAAATTGGCTGGGAGATAATGTTCTCCAATGGCATTCAGGGTTTTTTTCTCAAGGTAGATAATGTTCTCTGAAAGCATTCAGGGGCTTTCCTAAGGTAGCTAATGTTCTCTGACAGCATTGGTGGGGGGTTCTCAGCTGGGAGAGCTATAAAAATATCACAAAACCAATCGGCACTTAGTAGAAGCACAGGCTGCACAATGTGTCTTAGCATGAATAACTTTTCTTTTAGGCCAATTCAAGTCCGTGAGCATGGCTGTCAGTTTAGGACTTTTGTTCCTATTAGGATGGTAAAACTTCAACATTTGAAGGTGTACATAGTTTTGTGTATTAGTATTACGTTAATAGGTTTTAAGGGGGTATTGGGGTGTGCTTTTATTTGTCTGAGGGCTTTAAATAAAACCAAAAGTTTTATAAGCTGTGGCATAGTCTCAAATGGACATGACAAGAAACAACTGTATAAAAGTTCAACCTGCCAAGCAGTGCATGGATACAACACAAAAGCTGGAACTACATATTTAACAAAAAAGGTGTTATATATAAAAGGTCATAATAATAATTTTTTAATACAATGATGTTTTCTATAATGTCTTTAAATGTAAATGGCCTCACTGATAAATGCAAAAAAGAAAGAATAGTGAACTATATTATAAAATGTAGTATGTAAATAGCAATGTTACAGGAGACATACTTAAAAGAAATGAACATGTGAATTTGATCATGATAGTTATGTACTCTCCATAACTTGGTGTCTGTGTTATCCGTAGTCACCATTCATCATGTATGGGTCTAGGATCTGAGCCAGCACACTCAGACAACAGCTTAGCTCAAGCACCTCCCATCCCACAATGCACTGCTGCCCTCTAATTCCTCAGATCGAGTTTGCCCTGGAGAAAGAAGACAGACAGAAACTACCTGCCACCAGACAAAGTCCACCAAAAAACCTGCCAATCCCTCAGGAAGGGGGATGGAGGGTGGGATCGTGATGAATGGTGACTACAGATACCAAGTTATTGTGAGTACATAACTATCAATCTGATGTTATCCTAATCACCATTTATCACTTATGGGTTACAATCCCCAGCTACCTGGCATTCTTGGGTGGCCTCATGGAAGGACATGCCAAAGAACAGTGGGGCCAAAGGCAGCCCTTTCACTAGAAACCAGGTGAAGTTTGTAATGAGAGATGAAAGTATGAGGAGAAGACCAAGTTGCCACTGCACAAATGTCCTCCAAGGACTGAAGAGCTACAAAGGCAGCTAAAAAAGCCACTGACCTGGTAGAGTGAGCCCTAACTGGTCCACGCAAAGGAGACCCACAGGAAGAGTATATGTAAGAAATGCACCAAGAAATCTTCCAAGAAATAGTGATTTTCAAAACAGCATGGCCCTTTCTATTAACTAAAAATGCCACAAACAATTGATCTGAAATACGAAAGGACTTAGCTGTGTGCAAATAGAAATGAATGAAGTTGTCTATGAATATCTACGGTATGTAAAATGTATTCCACTTTATTACCATAATTAGGAAAGAACACTGGGAGTTGGATGGACTGATTATGATTCGCTTCAGTGTCCACCTATGGTATAAATGAAGGATTGGGTCTTAAGGCCACTCTGTCTCTATGAAATATCAAATAAGGATGCTTAAAGGGAAGAGCTTTAAATTCTGAAACTCTTTTTGTTGAAGTTATAACCACCAAAAGGGCGGTCTTCCAAAAAAGAAATATGAGGTTGCAGGATGTGACAGGCTCAAAGGGGGGCCTAGTTAGAGACTGCAGCACCAGAGCAAGATCCCACAGAGGAGAAGGGTCCTTAACTGGAGGAAGTAACAAATCAACACCTTTCAAGAAGACTTTGCAGATGCGAGAAGAAAACGTAGGCTCATTATTGAGATGGAAATTAGAAATTGCTGCCAGTTGGACTTCGATCGTAGAGAAACTGGCACCCTCTTGAAAAAGGGAAGCCAGGAAAAGAAGAACATCAGAAACTGGTACTGAAAATGGATTCAGATTTCAGCCTTCAGCTGATATGGAAAATCTCTTCCACATACTTCTGTAAATTCTCTTAGTAGAAGGATTTTGGGAAGCAAGAATAATATCCCTCACAGAGGATGCCAGCCTGGACTTAGCAGGAATCACTGGAATTGGACAAACCAAGCTGTCAGATGGAGGGTCTGTGAATTTGGAAGAGGATGAAGTGATGGATGGGATATCAGATCCGGGCCCAGATCGAGCACCCAAGGGGGGGTGCTTCAGATGAGACCATAAATGCGGGAACCACACCTGCTGAGGGCAGATGGGGGCAATGAGGATCAACTGCATCCTGAGGCACTGTGCTTTCTGAAGAACTCTCAGAATTAAGGGTAAGTGTGGAAAGGCATAAAGGAGACACAGATTCCAATGGTGAATCAGAGCATCCCTGGGGGACTCCCCCTCTGGGGATCAGGGTGAAGTAGTTCCTGCATTTGTGGTTGAGAGGGGAAGCAAACAGATCGCAGCTTGGTTGGCCCCACCAATGAAAGATCTGTTTCACCACTAGTGGATTCAGGGACCACTCATGAGGGGTCAGGATAGCCCTACTCAGCTTGTCTGTCAGCACGTTGGATGCTCCGAGAATGTGCATTGCAAGAAGAAAGTGCACCGAGGGCATTGCCAACTCCCACACCATCATGGCCTTGCAATAAAGCATATAACGTGTGCTCCCTTGCTTGTTTATGTACCACACAACAGCCATGTTTGTCTGTATGAATTGCTATTGTCCCTAGAGGAAGGCAGTCTTGGAAAGCTTAGAACGAAAGACGGATTGCTCTCATCTCCAGAACATTTATATGCAGTTTGGTCACAGACTGGGACCATGTCCCTTGGACAGTCTTCCCCTGGAAGTACCCCCCCACCTTAGGAAGGAAGTGTCCATGGGCACTGTGGCTGAAGGAACTGGTGGAGAAAAAGACCTGACCACCATTTCTGGGGAGTCCATCCACCACAAATGATGTTTCTGACATACTGGAGTGAGCCATATGGGAACTGACAGAGGAAGAGAAAAAGGGGACCGCAGAACTGCCAGGGTCCACTGTAGAACTCTCATGTAGTACCTGGCCAGTGGGACCACATAAATGGCAGCTACCATAGAACCTAGAGCCCTTAAAATAATTAATACTGGAGGATGAGTTTGCTCCAGAAGAGACTATACATGGGACCGAATGAGAAGGACGTGTCAGAGGGAGAGAGCCGCAATCTCAACTGAATGCCTATGAATTCCAGCTGTTGGGATGGGGTCAAGGAAGACTTGGCGAGATTCACTGTTATCCCCAACTGATTGAAGAGACCCAGAAGAAAGCGTGTGGTCTCCACCAGCTGATGCTGTGTGGGAGCTGTGAGGAGCCAATCATCAAGATAGGTAAACACCTGGAATCCCTGAAGCCTGAGATGAGCTGCCACCACTGCCATACATTTGGTGAACACCCAGGGGGGCTATGCTGAGTTCAAAGGGCAGGGCACAGAACTGGAAGGGATCGGCTCCTATGCAAAAGTGGAGAAATCTCCTGGACCATCTGTCTATTTTGATATGATAGTATGCGTTCTGGATATCCACAGAGCACATCTAATTGCTCTTGTACAGGAGGGACACAACCATCTGTACAATGACCAACCAAAACTTCGACTTCTTGACTGAGAGGTTCAACTGACTGAGGTCCAGAATCAGATGCATGTCCCCTGTTTTCTTGTGTACTAAAAAGAAGCAGGAGTAGGTTTTGGATACTCTATACCCTATAGGGATCTTTTGGATGGCTCTATTTTGGATGAGGTTGGATACCTCTAAGCGGCCTAACTTTCTCTGACCAAGCAGCATGTCTGAGAGAGTTCTAGTTTTTGGTGGCTGGTCGGAAATGGGAATATAATAACCTCTGGATACAATTCTTAGCACCCATTGATCAGATGTGATGCTTGCCCAAGCTAAAGGGTACATGGCTAACCAGCCTGTGACTGTCTCCAGGGAGGGACAGTCGGGCAACATCTCAGGGGTGCTGAAAGGGCTTCTTAGAGAAGAACTCCCTGGAATCTTGGTTTTGTGGGCCTCCTCTGCCCTTACGGCAGCATCAACCATTGAAGCCTCTCCCCTGTAAGAGGAATCCTCTTCAGCCTCCTTAAAGGAAGATTGCGACTTATGGAACCACATCTTCTTGCTCCCTCATTGGATCTTGGAAAAGGACCTCCGGGGAGTAGAGAATTTTATCCCTATGGCCGACGGTGTCTTCTCTTCTTGCTCAGTGTGGGTCAATGTTTCCTTTACACTTGGTCCAAACAGGGTTGAACCATCGAAGGGGGTTGCTGGTGAACAACACTTTAAAGGCCTCCGCAAACCCACATAACAGAACCAGGCATGATGCCCAATAGCAATGCCTGTGCCTGCCACCTGTGAGGAACCCTCAGCAGCATTGGATATCAACCTTATAGATGAATTAGCAATGGACGTAAGAGTTGCCAGCTTGGGACAAACGGTCTTAAAGTCCTCCACAGGCATGGGTTCAGAGAGGAAAGTAGTAAAGAATAGTTGTGTAAAATCTTACCATAACCATAGATGTCCTTCTCTTCCATGTTGCAGTACTCTTGTTGTGGGATTTCCTGCCTTAAGGTGACTCGTACATCGGCTCCTATACAAAAGCTTCAGCTTGGCTGTTGCAGCTGCACGGGATGTCATATGTAGGACCATAAACAAGGGGCTTTAAATGTGACGTCTGCATGCACAATCCTCAGAACTTGAAGCTTAGCAGGCAGAGTAGAAGGCCCAACAGGAAGAGGTGCCAGTGATGTCAGGTGTGGGACCCTGGAGTCCTTCTGTGGTACTGACAGGTCCAAGGTAAAAGGTGTATGAGATTAGGACCTAACCTAAGGACATGCTGGGACGAAAAGGAAAATGATGAGGGGGTTATTGGTGGGTGAGAAGGAATACTGCAAATTGCAAGAGAAGGACATCTATGGTTATGCTTCTATTCCTATGTTGCAGTATTCTTGTGGGAGAGTAGCACAGCTTAGCTGGATGAAAGGGTGATGGATGCGGAAGAAGACTCTACAAAGCCTTGTAGGATTACCCTGGCAAATCCTGCACGTGCTCTGGAGACTTGTAGTGTTTGGTGAAAGTGTGGATAGTAGACCGTGTGGCTGCTTCCATAATGGAAGACGTGTCCAGACCTTTTAGGAAAGCCTTGAAGGCGGCCATTGCCCTGCTGGAATGGGCTTTTACTCCCACTGGGGGATTTTTTACCATGGTGGGAGTAGCAAAGACAGATGGCTTTCCTGATCCAACATGTAATGGTTTGTTTGGAGACTGCCTTGCCCAATGCTCTGGGATGGAGGGAATCAGTTTCATAGTTTCATAGTATAGTACTAGGCTATCTGCCCTAGGGCATTTGTAAGCCTAGCCATAGTGATGTGGCTTTTGCCACCCCATGAAATGGTACAAAAATTGTACAGAATAAATTTAGAATACTGTGCCTCTGTCTAGTAGTGACACAATGAAGGTCCCCTTATATAATGTATTAGTTTACTGTGCCCCTGTCTAGCAGTGCCACAGATGTGACCCCTGGGGTAAACTTACGATCTCCCATCCACTCATCAAGATTTCTCTTGAAAAGAGTCAGTGAGGGGCTCTGCCTAATACGAACTGGGATCCTGTTCCAAAGCATGGGAAGCCTCTGGGTTATGAATCTATCCCTCCAGCATGTCCTATTCATACTTGTGCCGAGGTTTAAGTCTTTAGCTCTTGTGGTCCTGATGGATTTGGATTTTTTGAGTTGGAGCATGTCCATCAGATCCTGATTGGACATGGCCTTGTACGGCAGGCAGAGATCACCTCTGAGCAGGCGGTATGCTACTGAATAGAGCTGAAGTTTCTTTAGTCTGGCAGAATAAGACATATGTTGGAGACCCTTGATCCTCTTGGTGAGGTACTTTTGTGATCTCTCCAGCTGTTGCAAATGCTGGGTGAGGTACATACCAAATGGGGCATTGTACTCAATCATGAGTCTGATGAGGGAGGAATATAGGGGTACAATGACATCCTTGGATCTGGATGTGAATCCCTTCATGATGAGGTGTGCAAGGTAGAATTTTTTTCTAACCACTTTGGCAACGTGGGTGTCAAATGAGAGGTCGCTGTCGACTTGGGTCCCTAGGTCTCTGATTACTTTTTCCGTACTCAGTGGGTAGCTGTCTATGTGATAATTTGTGGGTACTTTGTTTTTCCCAAAGGGGATGACTATACATTTTTTGGCATTTAGTTTAAGGCCGTGACTCCGGCACCAGTTGTCCGTTTCTGTGAGGCTTTTTTGTAGGATGTGTGTGTCTGCTGGTGTATCGACTATGGCGCCTAGTTTGCAGTCATCTGCGAACTTTGTTAGCCACAGCCCTCCCATGTTTGCTTTAACATCTGAGAAATAAATGCCGAACAAGAGGGGTCCCAGGACAGATCCCTGTGGGACACCACTTGTGACTGGCTTTGAGTCTGACATTGCTCCAGCGATTTTAACTTTATGGGTTCTGTCCTTTAGCCAGTTTGCAACCCATCTAGTGACATAAGGGTTTACTTTTAAGCTGTTGAGTTTATCTATGATGCCTGAGTGGGGTATTGTGTCGAAGGCCTTAGCCAAGTCCAGGTATGCTGTATGGACTGCTTTGCCCTCATCAATGGCTCTAGTGACTGTTTTGAAAAAGTCAACCAGGTTTAAAAGGCAGGATCTGCCCTTTACAAAGCCGAACTGGGTGGGGTCAAGTGTCTGTAGGTCCCCTATGTCTCTGTTTATGAGTTCCATGATGATTCTTTCCATAGCTTTGCAGACCAGGCTGGTTAAGCTTATGGGGCGGTAGTTTCCAGGGTCTGTAGAGGCACCCCCTTGTGGAGTGGGACCACTGTTGCTGTACACCAGTGTTCAGGTACATATCCCGAAGTAAGGCTAAGGTTAAATAGCATTTTTATGTGTGGGTTTAGCTCCACTTGGAGTTCACGTAACATGCAACCCGGAATACCGTCAGGTCCCATTGATGCTGTGTTTTTTGCTTTGTTTAGGGTGGTTCTCACTTGGACATCTGAGATGACAGGGAGATTACATTCAGCTGGGATAAGTATTTCTTCTTTTGGGGGTGAAGGAGGGGAGAAATTTACACTGAACCTGTCAGCCAGAATGTTGGCAATATCTGTGGGTTCAGTGTATTTTATGTTGTTGTGAACCAACTCTGAGCATATCTGAGGGTTTCCACCTAGGTTTCTAACATAGCTGAAGAAGGTTTTGTGGTTATCTTTAGTGTCCTTAGCGATTTTTCTCTCAAAGTTGTCCTTGGATGTTTTTATGAGAGAACGTAGTTTTCTGCTAATGTTGATCAGAGATGTCTTCCCTTCATGGGATTTTGCTCTGACGTGCAGTAGCTTCCTTCTTTTGTTATACAATTTGTTTATGGCTGAGGTCCACCAGACAGGACGCTTACCTTTGGTGGAGAGGGACTTGGATTTGTTTGGGATTGCATGATCCATGCATTCTTGGAGATGTCCATAAAAAGCATTTGTGAAGGATTCGGCATTGTGGGATGTGGTATCCACTGGCACAGTGGGCTTAAAGGATACCATCTCAGTGTTAAGAACAGTGAAGTCTGCTTTTGAGAAGTTTTTCACGGTGGTCTTTTGTGCTGGGGGTGGAGGTGGGATATGTACATCCAGGGTGATTAGTTTGTGGTCAGATCTCACTAGTGAGGGGTATACATCTGGTGTGGAGCATTTTGTCCCCATGTTTGTGATGATCAGGTCTAGTATATTATCTCCCCTAGTGGGAGAGGTGACTAGTTGTTCCAGTGCATTTGAATTTATGAATTCCAGGAACCTTTGGGCTAGGGTATTAGGGCTAGAATAATGTACCCAATCTATGTTTGGGTAGTTGAAGTCTCCTAGTATGATGGTATTTTGTGATACATTCATATCCTCCAATGTCTTCAGGAAGGCTGAGTGGGGTTCTTGAGATTGGGAGGGTGGTCTGTAACATGCTACCAGTTGTATAGCAGTTTTGCCTATGGTTAGTTTCACCTGTATGGTCTCTGATGCTTCATGTGTTGCTACTAACCTGGAGGTGTGGGTGTCCTTGATGAATATGGACACTCCCCCTCCCTTTGTGGTTCGGCCCGGGTTTTGGGGCCGAAAAGCATGATACGAGGGATAGCCTGGTAGCGCTGGGGTGCTCTCCGGAGCCTTGAACCAGGTTTCAGTTACTGCACAGACGTCGATGTTCTCCATGCTGAGGAGCGCATCAAGTGCCTGCATCTTGAGATTTAGACTTCTGGCGTTGAGCAGCATTGCCCTTAGTCTTTTTCCATTTTTGTTTTCTATGGAGGTGGGTTTGTCTTTTGAGCCTTGCCTAAAAATGGCACTATGGGGGTGGCAAGAGCCTTAGCCAATATCCGGAAGCCCAGTGGTGACAGGTGTAAGCCATCCCTTGCGAAGCAGCGTGGCTTGTCCAACATGTCATCCCAGGCAGACAGATATTGGATCCCCTTAGAATGACACCAGTACTTGAGCCAATTGTTAAAGATGATCATCTTGTCTTTGTATTGTGGTATCATTTTTGGTGAGGGCAGGATGCTGCTCAGGGTCAGGATCATACCAGCCTGGGCTACATAATCGGAGAGCTCCTCTATGTCTCTTTTCATGTAGTCCAGGGGGGTACATCTCAGGTCATTCACACCAGCATGGACAATGACGGAGTCATATTTGTACTTGCTTTGGAGTGACCTGAGTGTGTGTGTTATGTGGCAGATCCTAGCTCCCGATAGACAGCTCACAGTCACCTTCTCCTTGTTCAGCCTGGTCAGCGGGACATCAATGTGTCTGACTATAGAGTCACCTATTACTAGTGTATCAGGCAAGGTGTTTGGCCTCAAGGGCTGTGATTGGTTGACACACTGATTTATTGAAGTATGTGTTGCATGTGTTTTGTTTTGAGGTGGTGGATTTTTGGATGTCTGCTTTGGGAGCCTTTGTTGTTTTGGTAAGTTTTTTATTAGAGCCTCCGAGTATGTCTTTGTGTTTTTATGTGTTTGGTTTGCAGTTGTGGTAGGTATATGTGGGACTGGGATTGTTGTGTGTGTGTGGTTGCCATCTCCTCCTGTCTGGTCATGCCAGCCCTGAGTTGAGAGAGTTCAGCCTCCAGTTTGGCTATATAGTTGCATCTCTCACATGTATTTGTGTTTGTTGGGAGGAGGAGTTGGTTGTCTGTGTACATGAGACAATTGTAGCATTGTCTCAAGATACCCAGATTGACCAGCTGAATTGGAGACGACGCCAGTAACCTACCACTCGACATGCTAGAACAGTATAAGGGAGTGCTGTACCTTTAAGGGAAGTGGAAATTCACAGGGGTGGTAAGTAGATGTAGTGCTTTACTTAGTACGAGAGTGCTTACTTACTAGAGAAGTATTGACAACAAGTGTTAGGCTTATAATATAGTGAGTAGTCTGGTTATACTAAGAGTAGAGCTTCCTTAAGGGAAAATTTGAAGAGCAGACTTGGCGGAGCCAGAAAAAGTTTAATCTTGTTTAACCGGTGCTGCGCTATGCGCACAACCGCGCAAAGCCGTGCAAACGCAGATTTTAAATCAAAAGGTTGTTTGGATTTCCTGATGGATTTTGTTTTGTCCAGGTAAAATCTTAGTTGTCTGTGTACATCCAGGGAGTGAAGTATCGTCTCACCTTCCCCTTCCAGGAGATGTTGCTAGAGTGGAGTAGGTCTTTGAGCAGAAGGTCTGCAGTTACCTGTTTTGGGGGAGGCGAACAGGTCTATTTGAGGAGTGCCCCACTGGTGGACAATGTCTAAGTAGACGGTCCTGTCCAGCATCCATTTGTGCTGTGGACAGGATGTCCTGCTTAGAAGATCTGTTTGCTTGTTGTCCTGTGAGGGAATGTAGGTTGCCTGCAGGGACAAGTTGTAGTGAGAGGCTAGTTCCCATATCAGCAGGGTAAGTCTGCACATCTGATATGCTTTTGTCCCTCCCTGTTTGTTGAGGTACCACATTACAGTGGTGTTGTCTGTTACTATTTGTAGAACCCCTGGTTGAAAGCAGGGGGGTAAAGGTTTTTAGAGCTAGGAAGACTGCTGTCATTTCCCATACATTGATGTCTTTGGCCCTCAAGGAAGGGTGCCAGGTTGCTTGAACCCTGTAAGATGCCATGGTGCCTCCCCATCCTGAATCTGAGGCATCTGTATGCATTACCTGTGTTGGGGGTTGGGCTGGAGGGGAAGCCCTGGCTTTAGCTGCACTTGTTGGATCCACCAGCTGATCTCTTTCCTTAGACAAGAAAGGAGGGGGAGTTCTTGCTCCAGGTGACTCTGGTGCTGGGACCAAATGCTTTTTAGGTACCACTGTAGCTTGCGCATACGCATTCTGGCAAGTGGTAGCATAGGTATGGTGGCTCCCATTAAGCTCAGGGTTCGTAGGAATTGCCTTGCAGTTATTACCTGTGCCTGTAGCAGCTCCTTGAAGTGGGAGGTCAGGGAATTGACCTTGTCTTGTAGAAGAAAAGCCTTCATTTTGTCCGTTCGGATTCTGCAACCCAAGAAAATCTTGTCTTGTTCTGGGTTCAAGGAAGACTTTGGAAGGTTGAGGGTGAACCCTAGATTTTGTAGAAGGGACATGGTGAAGTGCAGATAAATTGAAAGGATATCTTTGTACTCTGCAAGGATTAGGATGTCATCTAGATAAAGGTAAATCTGAATTTCCTGCATTCTGTAAAAAGCAATGGCCGGGGCCAGGCATTTTGTGAACACTCGGGGGGCAGTGGACAAACCAAAGGGCAAAGCAGTAAGGTGGAAATAAGAGGGCCCAGAAAAACACAGAAATCTTCTGTGGGAAGGCTGGATGGGTATGTGTAAGTAGGCCTCTTTTACGTCCAAGGTGGCCATGAAGGCCTTGGTTGGGATGAGTGGTAGCAAAGTTGAAAGTGACAGCATTTTGAAGGTGGACACCTTTAGGTAAAGATTTAAGGAGGATAGGTCTAAGATGGGTCTCCATGAGCCGTCTTTTTTTGTGGACCAGGAAAAGACGGGAGTAGAAACTTTTTCCTTCCTGTCCTGAGGGAACTGGTTCTATGGTACCCAACTTCAGACGGTCTGACAAAACCTGTGGAAGGAGATGCTGTTGGATTTTGGGAGGAAAAGGGATGCCTCTTATGAGTGGTTTTACTTCCCAGGAGACTAAGTATCCTTTTTGTATTATGGACAGTACCCATTTGTCCGAGGTGATGGTTTTCCAGAAGGGGAGGCAGTGAGACAGGCGGAGGGGGGGATGCAGTCACGCATTGTTGGGGCCTCCTCTGTCCTGAAAAGGCTGTCTAGGCTGAAGATGGGGGTAGCAGGTCTGGAAGTGGTAGGTCTTCTTGCACCTCTTCTAGATCTGGAAGAGGAAGTAGCAGCCTGGGCTGGGTTTTGCCTCACAAAGGTGGCTTTTGCTGGATAGTTTCTATAGTACTTGGGAATAGGGGACACCAACAAATATTTTATGTTCTGCAATTCTTTACTTTTTTCTTACAGATTCTTAAAAAGATGGGCAGATTGTTTCCCAAAAAGGAAACTGTGGTCCAGGGGGGCATCCAAGATCTTAGACTTAAAGTCTTCTTGGAGGTTTTGAAGTCTCAGCCAGGAGTATCTCCTGAGAACTGAAGCAGATGCTGCAGAGCGAGCAGAGGCTTCTGCAGCATCATAGATGCATCTAATAGAGTGTCTGGCTACTTGTGTAGCCAAAGAAAGTATGTAGGAGATATCAGCTTTAGTGGGGCAGCTAGGAATAGTGGCCAGCAAGGAAGAGGCTTGAGAGACCAAGTCCAGAGCATACTTGGTCATTTGTGTCTGAAAGCTTATGGCTTTAAAAGCCAGAGTGGAGGAGGTGTAGACCTTCTTACCTATCCTATCCATAGATTTACTGTCTTTATCTGTGGGTAGGAGTGAGGCAGAGGGAAGGAATCTGGATTGCTTGTCAGGATAGGTGGCAATCACAGCTGGGTCTGCCAGGGAAGGTTTGATTAAGAATTTTTCTTCGTCTGGTACCTTTAAAAGTGGTCTGGTTGCTTGGGGGCAGGTGGCTGTGAATCAGGAGCCTTAGATACAGAGTTAAAGGCATCTAGGTATGCCGATAAGACAAGGGGAACAGCAGAAGTGGAGGAGGATTCTACTTGAAGAAGCTCAAAACACCTATTTTGGGTATCAGACATTTGTGGTGAGGTATTCAACTTGAAGTAATCTTTCATTTTGGTGATAGTCTCACCAAATGTGATATCCTCATGGTGTGAATCTCCCTCTATAGATTCATCAGGGGAATAGTATTCCTGGGGTGAAGCAATTTGGGAGGTGTAAGATATGGAGTCCTCAGAGGAGAATGAAGTATCATGCTCTTCCTCCCTATCTGAGATGTTTGGGGGGGGAGCGGCTGAAGCAGGCCTAGGGCTGAGCAAAGGTAGAGCAGTGGAGAATGAGGCTGAAGGCCTAAGGGTCATGAAGGCCAGCATCAGGGAAGAAGTGAAGGACTGACAGTCGGGTAGGCCTTCTGTAGTGGAAGTGGCATGCTTGGTTTTCTGTTTCCTTTTTGCTGGGGTAGATGGAGTAGGCCTGGAATCGGGTCTGAAAGGAACCATGGCCAAAAGCAAAATCCCGGTTGGAGGCTCTACAGATTCTGCTTCCTCCTCGATCTCGACAGTAGTCGGGGTCTGGGTTGGCTCCAGGGACATGCCGGTCCTCGGCTGAGCAACGGCTTCCATAAAGGTAGTAAAGGAAGTCGACAGATCCGCCGGGCATCCCTCAGCTCCTAAATTGGCAGCTGGCGGGTAGTCCAGTAATGGAGCGGCAGAAGAAGAGGGCCTGGGAAACTTGGCCTTCTTAAGCGGAGGTTCTGACGTGGCCTCCGAGGCGGGATCCATCTTTAAGGCTAACCACTTAAGGCACTGGTTTTCTAAATAAAGGTTAAGTGTGGCCAGATGGCTGCAGAGGGTCTTCAGCACAAACGATTGGCAAATGGAGCAGGCGGTATGGTCATGCTTCCGGCCTAAGCAAAAAACACACCAATCATGGGAGTCTTTATGGGGTATCTGGCACACGCATTGGCATTTACTCTTTTTTGCTGACATCAGCTATAAATTGCTACAACAAAGCTTCAGCAATAACAAGATAAGAAAAAAAGACCCAACGGGTTACTTAGCTTTTTGAGACGTTTGATATGAAGGAGCAAACACACACTGCATCAGTCATCTGCGGCTGAAAAGTTCAGAGGATTGTGCATGCAGACATCAGATTTAAGGCCTCTGGTTTATGGCCCTACATGCGACATCCCATGCATTTGCAACAGCCAAACTGAAGCTTCTGTATAGGAGCCGATGTACAAGTCCCCTGAGGGCAGGAAATCCCACAACAAGAATACTGCAGCATAGGAATAGAAGGACATGCTCCTTTAACAAGTCCCTCAGAAGTCAGGTGAAATGCATCAGATAATTTAATGCTCGCAGACTAAAGGAAGCCAAAGCAAATGTCCACTTTCCAAATCTGTCCAATGCTCTCGATTCACAACTGGGAGGATGGACAGATGAACTCTGTTCCACCAACTCTTTCCTGGTGGTAGCAGCCTCCACAATTGCATCAACTGGGACTGCCTGGGATTGCCTTGGACCAAAAGACTTTGTCCGATGGAGGGCTCAAAAACTTGTCTACTCTCTTAGGTACTGGCTCCACTGTATTGGGTTCCTTCCAAGCCCTGCTGGTGATAAGGCTGATCAAGGGGTTAAGGGGGGGACAACCAAGAGGCAGATGGGCACGTAAAGAAAGCCTCCAGAAACATGGCTTCCTCAGAGGATGGGGGCTGGGCAAACCAACTGCCCTTGGCCTTCAGAATCTCCAGCATGTCCCCAAAGGAGACTTCATCAAGTGGTGACCTTGGGGACCCATTCCCTTCATCAATATCAGTGTCCTCAGTGAGAGAGACTAACAGGGAGTCAAGATGCCTTCTCTTACATGTCTTCTTCTGAGGAAATTCCTCTGCAGGGGGCTCAGGAGAAGAATATGAAGAGGAGAAGACCCCTATGGGGGTAACTCCCCCCAGGAGGCTAGTTCAGATGGGCTGATCAGGAGCAGGATGAGAAGGTCCGCCCAAGTCCTTGGGCTGGGATGGAGCATAGCGAGTAGGGGAGGCTACTCTGGTAGCAGAAAGAGATCTTTCCACTGCTCAGAAAGCGGAGGGACCTTACGAGTCCCCCTCCCCCACTAACAGCACAATAAAGGAAGGACCAGACCCCACTAGTACCTCGAACCCTCTAGAACACAGAGGGGCAGAGAGTGGTCCAACAAGCTTGGAACTGACCCCCGCCCCCAAGGACTCTGGGGTGACAACCAAGATCAGCGGCCCTAACTCTCCCAGGGGAAAGGGAACAGAGCTGGACATAGACTCTGATGGGGTAGGAAAAAAGGAAGTCCCAGAAACCCCCCAGAGCCTCCACACCGCACTCTGGCTCCCCTAAGTCCAATCCCTGTGAGGTCAGATGAAGAGAAGGCAGGTGGGGAGTGACAGAAGGCTCCCTAATCCTTTGGGCTAGGGAAGCCAAAAGTCCCAACTTGATTTGACCCTTCAAGGAGGACCACATCATCCTGTCCATGTCTGATGGAAAGATGCTCCTGGAGGATTGGGAGGAAATGGAGGACCTGGCCAGAGACCTGTGTTGCGACCCCGAGGATCTTCTCCGATGGTCTGGAGAATGGGCCCTGTGTGGAGGGATAAACAAATGATCTCCAGCCAAAGGAAGATCCTCCACAACAACAGGATTCCACACAGTTCTCGGATCTGACTGTATTGGATCCAAGAAAGGAGCTCTCGAATCCTTCAGATCTGAAAGGGTCGGATCTGTGACAAGTCTGGTCTGGCTCAGATCCGAAGGCTTAGATCTGGAAGCCTTGGATCTGGAAGTTGACTGAAGATCCTCGGATCCAGAGGCCTGAAACCAGAGGCCTTGGATTTGGGTGTTGATTCTCTAGAGGTCCTTGAATCTGAGATCCTCGGATATGACACCGCTAAGGCTGGAGTCGGCTCCAGAGATCTGGATCCAACAGCCTAGATTTCTTTAAAAAAGCCTCCCTTGAGGAGGACGAAGTGGAAGCCTTTCTCTTATGGCCACAGGGGTCCGACTAGTTTAGCAAGTGACAGTGAAAAAATGGAGCACACAAGCAGATTCATACTGGAGAGCCAAGGATGGTAAGTGAAAAAAAATATTCTAAGCAAAGTACTGATCAAAGGAAAGAAAGCATTAAATGAATAATGGAAAATATTACACTGCAAGATTAGAACTTTGGGGCCAAGAAAGACGTGTTTTCAGGTACACACTGCAGATATTGCAAAAGAAGAAAATTTAGTAGTACATATAAAGTAAAGAAAAAGTTAAGAATGAGGAGTGAAATGGAGAAATACTGAACAAGGATACAGGATGTTTTAAAAGTTATGAAAGGTAACCAGAAAAACTGGAAAATGGGATACAAGAAGAATGGGATAAATTAATTAACTGTTAGAGGTGACTTACACAGAGTGAAGAAAATGTAGTATTAGAGCAAGGAATAGGCTAAAGGCCCTGAAGATCAGTGATAAGTTAAATTGAAAAGGAGCGACCACAGAAATCAGTGTGCTGAAAGAGGTATTGTGGGAAGATGGTGATAAAGAAAAGTCTACCTGTATCTTCTGAAATAAGCATATTTACTCTCTCTGATGAGATGGCCTTTCATATTTTTCCTTGAAGAACATCAGGTCCCTGAGCTGCAAAATGTCTTCAGGAATACTATCCCACTTAGCTGAGATTACTTTGGTAATGGAGAAGGAGGAAAAGGGGTAATAACCACTTCCAAATCGAATCATGGCATACAGTATGAAAGTACAATACAGAAGACAATTGGGTGCTGGTGTCATACCTTTGAGAGTGGACTCCAGAAATACTCAGGTCACCTTTCCTTTCTATAGGACACTGGCAAGGCCACATTCACAGTGCTGTGTATAGTTCCAAAGGCCGCATATAGGAAGAGAGAATATTAAGCAAGCACAGAGTCTGCAACACTGAGTTAGAAAAATGGTGAAGGAAACCGGAAGTGCTAAGGTATGAACAGAGAAACAGAAAGTTATGGAAATATACTTACGAGAAAAAGGAAAGCAGAAATGTGATTTTTGTGCCTGGCATTGCTGAGAAAGCAGGAGGGAAGAGTTTAAGAAGAAGGACAGAGAGGTGACATGAGTAGCAGCAGAAATGCAGACGGCTGAGTTCAGACTTGAGGAAATACTGCTTCATGGGGGGAGGGTACTGCTTCATGGGGGGGGGGGGAGAAGACCCTGACCTGTACTGTCATCAGAATGGGAAGTTATCAGAGTTGTATGGGACAGAGTTCAGAAAGGATATAGCTAAAGGACAACAGTATGCAACATCTGGATGAACTCAAAACCCATGTGAACTGAAGGCAAGCCTGGGTTTAGTGGAGACTGAGAGAAAACAGTCTGAGCAAGAATGAAGCAGAAGTGGACTTGTTAAATGGGGGGAACTGCACAGCATCAACCCACCTTGTGGATAGCCTGTCTGCACAACTACCATGCATTTTTTGATAACGGGGATTTAATTGCATCCCATTTGCTTTGGATTACTACAGCTATGTACAAGAAGATAAGTATGCCTGATGAAAATGTTAAGTACTACTGTTTGGTAAAATATCTGGAGTAAATCTGGCTGCTAGTAAAGCCAAACATAAGGAATGAAAGCATTTGGCCTGAATTTTCCATTAGAGGTAAATATAAAAGTTCTGCAGGATGGAGTGCGTGAACATGTTAGTTTTTGATTATGAGTGCTAAAGTCTGTATTACAAAACGGTGAGCTAATGATTTTTTTTTTCAGTTTAAAAGCTACAAAGTAGAAAAAGTCACATACTTTATTTGTGTAACCAACTGTACAATGCCTCCAATTGCAGCCATTGGGTGAGAACATTAAAAATTAGTGCAGAGGCAGTATTGTGAATGTATGAAGCTATACTTAAGAAGAGGGGACAGGGTATGTAAAGGGATTCTGGAAGGATTAGAATTTAGTAAATAGCATCCACGCTCTTGCCTCAGAATATTAGCAGCTGACTTTTTCAATGAACAGCCTTTTTTTCAGGAATGAAAACTGAAATGTAAAAATAATAATAATAATAATACTTAACTTTAAGGCACCTGCAAGTGTACTACTCTGCTATTTCCATTTTCTAGAATTTCATGTTGAAACAAACAGGTGCCAGATATAACAAGGGCTTGGCAAAGAGTAAGTAGCATCTCTTATGGAATGAACTGAAGCTGAGTAACTTTAGCAAGCAGGTGAGCTTGTGGAAGCAACTAACTGTTTTTATTTATTTATTTTACATTTGTTAACCGAGTAGAGTCTGGCTGGGCAAGTAGCCTGTTTTCAGCGGAGACCCTGGGAGAAAAGCTCCACAACAACAGTACAAAAGATTACAAAAGTTTTAAAAAGATTTACAAACAATATACAAAAATGTTTAAGAGTTGCCAGTAATCAGAATTTACAAAAAGGAATGTAAAAACAGAAAATCGACTGCCCTTTTAGTGACTTTATTAAATGGAACACAAGAAACAGACTAAATAAGCATTAAATGGATACATTTTTAATTTTAAGGAAAGTTGTAGTATCAGCTATTCAACCAGCTGCAATGCAAAAACAATAAAATAAAGTTTAATTCATTGAATAGCTGGCTCGGGAGAGCGCTGGGTCAAGTATTTAGATAAAGCCAGGAGATGCTGGTTGTTTTCTACATTGACGGTAGAGGCTAAACAGATTTAGACAGCAATTTCTGTTTCTGTTATATGAAAAGTGGCAAGAGTATGCAAATTAGAAAAACAAACCCAAAGTTTAGATCACATGATGTGTGTTTCACTATCTACTGGAGGCATATTTCCTGATTAAGGATTTTTTTAATGTTACATATATAGTTACTTGGCTTTCGTGTGTGCTTGAGGGAATGGTGTTATAATATTAGGAAATGTATTACAAAGTGCAACTTGTTCAATAAAAAATGTAATAGTTTTATAAGGAGTAGTGAAATGCCATTCACTGAACAGGATGTGCATATGAAAGTACACAGAGGGTTACACATCAAATTTCCATCATGCTATGGAAAAGATAACATGGAATGTAAACTGAAATGCCTGCATTTTCTATATTACCATGGAATATAAATGAACTTATAGGTACAGAAAAAGGCAGAGTAATTTCCTATATACAGAGGAGTAGGGTGCAAATAATGCTGTGGGGGATATATATAGATAAAACTGAACATGCAAATCTGATAAAAAAAAATTCAAAGGATGTTATTCGGCTGAATATCAGGAGAAGAGTGGCATGCTGGTATCACTAGGGAAAGTGTTCCTTTAGTACTACAGGAAGAGCACAAAAATGGTAGACCTGGAGGTCATGGAGGATTTGTGGTAGGAAAGGGCCAATGGTTTAGAACAGACTTACTCTAGTGAGCATGTATGTTCCACCTAAGGGTACAGTTCTAGAGTTGAAAAGAAATCAGGGGAAATAATAGTTTTTTTAGCAAGGGATTCTAATTATCGGTGGAAACTGCAATATTGTCTGTAACAATAATAATGTCAAGGCACAAGTAGGGATATTTTTGTACTAGGGAGAGCAAAGTTTTATGGAAATATATAAAGGTATTTGGGATGGGGGATACAGTAACAGCTTTATAAGAACAAGTGGAACATACTTATGATTGCCACAGGTATAAAAACCGGGCTAAATTAAACACTATACTATGGAAGAAAATGCTCTTCTACTTGCCTCAGTAGAGGTACAACCAAATTACAATACCCAATTACACACCTATAAATATCAGGGTAAGTGCCCAAGATTGTGGTAAGAGATGGGCATCAGTGCTTCCCTACGTATTTACTGAAAATGCAGCTATTTAAGGACTGAGTGGCAGATAAGATTCAGGAAGTAGTAGGACAAATGGAAATTGTGCGAGAAGAGATTGCTGGTACCTGAAAAGCAACAGAGAGAGTTTAAAACAGTAGCTGAAACAACGGAACGAGACTGTGAGGGAAAGGGTAATAGAAAAATTGAATTTCAATTTCAAATTTGTAATAAAGCTTATTTCCCAAGCACTAAATACATATCAAATTTTATTTATTTAATTTTACATTTGGTTACAGGGAAAGTCCAACTGGACACAAGTGCTTTTTCACTGGAGGCCCAGGAAGAAAAGCTCCACACATAACACAGGTTAAAAATATCCACAACTAAGAAAAATTAATCTAGTATAATTATACATGTGCAATGTATAACATCAAATAAAGCTGTGATAATTCATTAAACTGTACTAATACTATAAAGTGTGCAAGTGTCAATACTTAGAAGAAGGAGTAAGTGCTTAGAGAAAGAGAAAGTCATGAGGAATGTAACTAGCAAGATTAAGAGCTGTCTACAGCCTGAAAATAAGAAAGGAGTAAACAGTGACACTGTGACAAACCCAGTTAGTTTGTATGTGTATTTTCGGAGATTTCTTGACCTGAGTTAAGGACGTTGTGGCTGATATATTAGTGGGTAGAGAGTTCTACTTTTTGGCTATAAATTTTGAATAGAGGGAGGCTCCTGCAAAGTTACTGAATTTAGTGACTTGAAGGAGAGGTTACTTGGGGCATAGGGTCCTAGTACTGGAGTAAGACTGTATTATTTATTTATTTACTTAACATTTCTTGACCGGGAGTAGTCTGACTGAGCTGCAAATAGCCCTTTTTCAGCAGAGGCCTGGGGAGAAAAGCTCCAAAGAAAGGTACAATACAAAAAAGGGATTACAGTGATAATTACAATATTTGCTGGTATTAAACATTATACAACTTACACATACTTAAAGGTAATCACTTCTAATGCAGATAATGTGAGATAAAATTATATTATTACAGTAAACAGAGTGTTAGTTCTATAAAAAGCATTAGTTACTTACTAGAGCTGTTTGAGGGGAGGTTTGTAGGAGTTAAGCTAATGGAAAGGAAAAGGTAATTTAGATAGAAAGTAATAGGCAAGGTAAGGAAATAAGTGATTAAAGCTGAGCATCGTGAACGCCAAAGTAAGGGATAGTGGTCAACTAAGGGGCAGATTATATAGGGAAGGACAGTTTATGGGGGATGTGTACAGGAGCAGGATCAGAGTGTTATTAAGTATTCCTTTGCAGCTGATTTGAATTTTTTGGGTTGAGTTATTTGTCTGATTTGGAGTGGAAGCTTGTTCCAGGCAATGGCAGGATAAAGGCTGCTACCCATTTTAGTCCTAGGTTTGTGGATAAAAGTCTTGTTCAGGGCTCAGGGCAGTAAAGAATCTTGTGGGTTAGTATAAGCTGGTTAAAAAGCAAATAAAATAAAATAAATGAACCCTAGAAAAATATTGCAGTTAATGTTATATTATTTAAACAATAAGCATTCTGAATTAGATTAGATATCAACTAATTATTGTAACGTGCCAATAAAGGGCACTATGAAGATGTCCTTAAGTCCAAGTTGAAAAAGTCCACGAAATGCTCCAAGTGCAACATTATGAGACAGGCTGAAAGAAACCTCCAAGTCTGCACAGGAATAAATCTTATAACTGTCCACACATAGAAAAAGCTGTCAACCACACCTAAAAGATGTTAAAAATATTCATAAAAAGTTACCAAATAAAGTAAGAGAACCAAATAATTTCCTGGCTCAAATAAACAACTTATTCTTTTAGACTGGACACACTTCCACCAAGATAAAGGACAGAATTTAGCATATCCCAAAACAAGAGCAAGATTATTTTTCTATAGTTGTACCACACTGAAAAGTGAGTAATCTGTGGTGCAAGATTTCTCACTAGCCAATACTGTACACCTGCAAGAAAACAATATACCTAATGCAAAAAAGTGTTAAAACAAATGCAACAAGTTGCAAAGAAATAACAGAACAATAATATTACAATGACAGTTTGTAGAAGAAAAATAAGCAGCAGGCAAATGCCAGATTAGCAAAACTGCCAAAATCCACAGCTAATCAGATCACTGGCATAGCAGCTTGTTTTTAAAACAGGGACCATACACAATGATCAGAGATCAGTGCAAATAGTGTAAATTCACAAATGACTGGAACAGTGCAATCATAATCATCATCAACCCCCCTTTTTCCCATTTTCGACATGAGGTCAGTGTGTCATGTAAATTGTGCCCCTCTCTCTATATTCAATGCCAATATCTTACCTTCTTCGACAGTCATGCCTGACTGGTCTTCTCTCATACAGTCCATCCACCTTTTTGCTAGATGCCTTTGTTTCCTCTTGACTACTTCCTGTCTGTCCCAAATCTTCTTCACCAGATTGTCTTCTGCTTTTCTGCACATGTACAGGAGTCACCATAATCTGTTGTCTCTGACTTTCTTTGCAACTGGAGCTACTTTCACACCTGCTCTGGTGTCTTCAGTTCTTTGTACCATAGTTTGCATCAATCACTAGTCTCAGGCACTTCATCTCCATCACCTCTAGCTCCCTCAACTGTTACTGCCCAGGTTTCTGTACCATACGCTAGTGCAGGTAGCACCATTGTTTTGTACATCTTAGTTTTCAGCCTCTCTGCCATGATTCTGTCATACACTACCCCGCCACTCTGTGCCAGTTGGCTGCAACCTCTCTGATTCTGGCTTTAATCTTCTCATTCAGATTTCCCTTCTCCTCAAGCAACCCTCCCAGATACCTGAAGCTGGTAACCTGTTCTACTATTTTCCCTTCTATCTCACTTCTCAGCTTCTTCTGATTTCCTTCATTTGCTGCCATGACAATTGCTCATCTGCATTCAATTTCATCCGATGTGTCCGCAGTTTTGCATTCCATTCCCCTACTCTTTGCTGAAGTTCTTGCACAGCGTCTGCCTCTAATGCCACATTGTCTACATACAGAAGCTTTGTTGGTATGTCCCCTCTGACCAGTTGGCTAATGCAGTCCATCACCAGCATGAATAGCAGTGGGCTCATTGCTGAACCCTGATGCACACCCACTGTCACTGTGAGCCCCTATGGGAGTATGCACTCTGTCTGTACTTGAGTCACTGGATCCTTGTACATAGCCTTCACTAATTCTACCATACTTCTGGGACTTCAAAAAGCAACAGGACTTCCCAAACTAGCGCTCTTGAGGCCACGTCATATGCTGTCTCCAAGTCTAGGAATGCAAAGTTGGTCTCTTTTCTTATCTAAAGCTTCTTCTAAACCCATCTGTCTTGCTGTAAACATCAGGTCAGTTGTGATGCATCCTTTTTCAAATCTAAACTGGTTATCTCCCATCTTATTTTCTACTACTCTGCATAGTTGTTTTATCAATCATCTTCTCTAGAACTTTTATGCAGTGTGATAGGAGTCTAATACCTTTGTACTGCCACAGATGCGGCTGTCCCCTTTGTTCCTGTACACTGACACTAGTATGGTTATTTGTCAGTCATCTAGGTTTTGCCTTTCTCCCCATACTGCTTTGCATACCCCCAAGGAGACATTTCTCCCTTATCTCATTCAACATCTTGATCATATCCACTGTTGCTTCATCTGAGCCTGCTGCTTTCCCTGACTTAACTGTCCTTAGTGCTGCTCTTACTTCTTCTAGGATGGACTGCTCCTTTCATCATAGGCTGTGTCTGGGAGAGTACAGTTTCTGGGTTTTTTTTTTTCCCATTCAGAAGCTGCTGAAAGTACTCCTTCCATCAGCCTTTGATGTCCTGTGGACTAGTGAACAGTTTGTTACTGGCATCCCTTATGAACACCGTCTGACTATCTTCTTTATCTTTCCATATTTATCTTGCAAACTGATAGAAAGATAAAGAAAACAGTCATACATCCTTCATAACAATGCAAAGCAATCCAAAATGGCTCCACAGCACAGGCACCAGCAGATAAAAGTTCAAAGCTATCCAAAATAAAATCCAAATCATAGTCCACACAAATAAATAATGTAGTTCAAAAACAACAAAACAAAAGTTCATCTGCAGGCAATGAATCTTTGCCATCTTCATGCCTGCACAGTACTTCCTTATCTTGAAGGCTAAAGGGTTGGCAATGGTTAAAATATCACAGAATAACTTGGAGAATCTCATGATTGAGGGAAGGGAAGCAACTGAGGGACTGAAAAAGTGGCATTTAGGCAATTATTTTATGAAAATCCTAGGGCACACAGACCTTTAGTGTAGAGGCTTATGCATTAAATGGGGAAAACATTACTAAAACTGTGGAGTTGTAAGTACAGGAAAATGATAAAATACACTGAAGGAATTAGGAAAATATTCAGGGCATTTAGGAAAGTATCTATAAAGCCAAATAATGGGTATATCCCTACAAGGTTCTGTTTAAAAGAATTTCCTGGTATACCTTGACAAGCTAAATGTGGAGGAGTTTGAGGTTCAAGTCAATTGCTAGCATACAGGAGGAAGAAATAAAATGATTATGGGTAGTCATACAAAGTAAGTCACCAGCAACAGGTGGCAGACTTTAAGGAAGCACTGACAGAAGAATCCTAGTAAGGATAGAGCAGAAATTATTTAAAAGTGTCTTGAAGGGGGAGGGAATATACCTGCATCTTGGAAGAAAAAGGTGGTGGTAGCTTTACCTAAAGAGGGAAGTGTCCTGCAGACCCTGATTTATTACAGACCAAATTTCAATATTAAACGATGACTATACAGAATTTATTTATACATTAGTAAAAAAGTTAATAATTGGTACCAAAATTGCTAAACCTAGATCAGTGTGAACTCGTAGAGGGGAGGCAGACATTTGACAACATATTTTCTTTTAAACTCCCCACCTACAGCAAGACCATACCCAATGGCTCCTCTTCCTGTACCTAACACACTCATTCATTCTCTAGTTGCAAGAGAGAGAGAGTGCCCTATGGTTCATGTGTTTCTGCCCAAGAATCACCAATGAACTCATTCCTTCTGTGACAAGAGTCAGGTGGTAGGGAGTGGGCCAGCTTACTGGCCCTGTGGGGCAGCCCACCTTCACCCCTGGCAAAGGGCTCCCCCCTCCACTGTAGCAGCTCTCCCAAGCTCCACTACAGCTTCCCTCCCAGGGGACATGTGCCTCTGCATACTGAATTACCACTGGCTTACTTCGTGAGTTGAACATCACAGTAGAGGCTTGCAAGACTCAAGTTCCATAGGGCGAACACCTATTACTTCCACCGGGTGTCACCTATACGGATAGCCAGAACCATCACCTACCTCCAAGACAAGCAAGCTGACAATGGATCCTCATTCCTATCCTCCCCTGCCAGCTCATACAAGCACTTAAGGCACTATTCAAACTCGGGTTGTCTGCAACATAGTTAGGACTTTACCCTCAACACCATGGAAATTACAGCATTTGACAATATAAACATAACTTTGATGAACCAAAAGATTGCAGATGAAAGAAAATGACCATTACTGGTGGGGAGCATGGATGCAGAGAAAGCTTTTGGTATGTTACACTGGGATTTTATGTACAGGGTAATAACATAATTTTTGCTCCCTGATAAAATAATGAAACTAATGGGATAGCTATACAATGGGTCAGAAATGACAATAAAAGTGGGAGGATGGATTTTGTCAGACAAATTGAGTTTGTCTAGAAGAACTAGCCCAAGACATTCTCTTTCCACGCCATTTTTTGTTATGTATACTGAGCCAGTGTCTATAAAAATAAGAGATGCAAACATGTGAGTATAAGAGGCATGGAAAACAGAAAAGGACAGCATTGTCTGCACACAATATAATATTTTATTTGACAAAATTAGGACAAGATGTCCCTGTGTTATGGAATGTCTTAAGGCAGTTCCAAATGTTTTCATGTTATAAAAGAAATACAGTTGAAAAAAGCCATACCTGTAACCTATGCTCCCACACATGAATTAGTGTACCAATTCCAGTACTTTTGGGGCATGAATTAAGTAAGACTCATTAGTGGTGGAAGAGATATGAGAGCAAACTAAGCAGAAGATAATTCAAAAGCAAGAGAGCGGAAGAAATTGACTATGCACCTGGACAGCAAAATACAAGCAACGAAAATGTTTTTGGTTCTCTTGATTTTATATGTCGGCCAGACATATTTCTATCAACCAGATAAGTCACGGCAAGAAGTTAATAAGGAAATCACAGATGAGTAAAGTCCTACTTACCTGTAACATCAGGTGTTCAAATTTCACACTGTCTCAGTAGCATATGGGTTCCAGTACAAACCTACACATGCAGCTTCCCATAGCTCAAAAACCTTTCCACTGACACTCTGTGGCAATGGATTGGCTACATCCCAACCATCAAGAGAAGCCTAAACCTTCTCACAGAAAGTCAGTTTTTCAGTCTTTTACTGCCTGCTGTAGGACTCAACACAGCTGAATCTCTTCAGCATCCTACATTGGTAGATTACAGCTTCCAGACTCCGATAAGATCCTTTGTGAACTTCTCCATCTATATTACTGCATACCTTAGATTGATTTCTGTTTATTTATTTTACATTTGTTAATTGGGTTAGTCCGACTGAGATGAGTAGCCCATTTTCAGCAGAGAAAATATAAATAATACGTGTGTTAACTTTTTTTTTCAATACAACTCCTATTTACTATTGTTTTTAATTCTCATGGGAGTTTTAAACTTATTACTAATTTGTTTGTATGCTTAATACTGCTTTTAAGCAGTTATGAGGTTTTCCAAAGTGTTCTATGAATTGTACTGGGAAAATTAAGTTCTGTGTTGCCAGTTAAACACTAGTCTGCTGGTTTCTGTTGGTTATCTTCTTCATTTTGAAGTACTGACAGCAAAATACTGCATTTTTCACTTTTTTCTTCATATTTATGACATTTACTTCTGATTTAACACTGCTATAGCCATTTCATAATGAAATCAGAAATTATATGCATTAATCTGGTGATTTTTTTTTTCATTTCTGACAAGGGAATCTCTAAAGCAAATGTTTATTTATGCTGTTTTAAAAGGTTTCTATTTGAATTAAAGGCATATATTTGATTTTTTGTCACTATATGGATAAGTGAATTTTACTTGACACTGTGACTGTGTGCGCTGATGTTTACTATATTGTGCAGATTGTAAAACAAGGCTTAGTACAATTTAAACTGCTTCAGCTATATGTTATGCAGTTTAGCCTTATTTGCTGTGTGGGGAGACCGTTTACATTTTCTATTACTGCTGCCCTTAGTTGGTCGTTAATAGTGTCAGTGTATTATTCTGGCTGGTGTTTTTTCCCCTGACATAGCTGCCCTCCTCCAGTCAAATCCAGTTGCACCTAAAAAGAAAAAAATGTGTCTACAGCTTGTAAATCTGCTGTTGTCTTAAGCCGTCCAGTGTACCACTTACCTTTTTCCCCATCACTATCTAGTACGAGTCCACAGGCCTCTGATACAGGGTCAGAAACATCCTCTAGGCTATTCCAGTACCTGGTTCAGGTGTGAGAAAACCAAACCCTTTAGGTGCAGGTGAGGTCTGGCCTAAGAGACTCCTTGCCAGACAAAATACGCTGTCCCCAGATATTTTGTCAACTAGAGTCTGCATATCCTCCCTGCGGTTGAATGAGTTTTAAAGACATGCAGGTAGGTGTGTGTGTGCATGTGCCTTCTGTGAAGGTTGGGCACCAGGCTGGCAACTTGACACTGTAAAAACTCCACTGCCAATCAATCTGCAGATGGTGATCAACTGTGGCAATCCCTTACAGGAGAAGCCAAAAGACATTGCTAGTGTAGTTCACATTAAGACTAAACAGAGACGTCACCACATTTTTATTTGCTTTGCATTTGTTAACAGTGAAAGTCCAGTGGACACATGTCCATTTTCAGTGAAGGCCCAGGGAGAAAAACTCCACACAAAAACAAAGTAAAAAGATGATGTAGTTATACATAATAAAAGTGTTAAAGTAATACAAGTGAGAATATAGAATAGTTATGAGCATTTTGGAAGAATCCATCATTTGTAAGTAGTTGCAAATATGCAATAACAGTACATACAGATAAACAAGTTAGTTTGATCAGACAAGTAATGATATACAAGAGTCATAATTTTACCTTTAATAAAAATATGAACTAGTATCCATCATAAATAGAGTAGGATAGTGAAGACAATGGTAGGACTATCCTGAACCAGTACAAGAGCAGAGCCAAGTAGCTGTAAAGTGAGTTCTTAGTGACTTTTTAAACAAGGATATAGATGGTATGGAGGTTATATGAGATGGTAAGAAGTTCCATATTTTAGAGACAAAATTAGAAGAGAGAGAATCACTTGCTGTGTTGTTGGGTTTAGTAACTTCTAGAAGAAATGTATTGTTAGAGCAGAGGGTTCTTTTATTAGAGTAAGGTTGAAGTACGTTTTGGAGTGGGGGGGGTTCTGAGGATGATGCAGAAGTTTATTAGCTAGCATAAGTTGATTGTGTTGCAAGAGATTGGGAATAATATCCAATTAAGTTGCTTTAAAGCTGTGCAGTGGTGTGTTTTGCATGATGAGTCTGATGTAAACCTGGCAATTTTATGGTAGCAGGATTCTAATTTTGTTAAATCAGTCTTTTTGAGATTGGTAAGGATAGGGAAGGTATATAACAGAGTGGAGATGAGATGAGATGGGTATGTCATAATGTGGATTTTTGTGGGTTTAGTATAAACTGTCTATTTCTATAGAGGCTACCCAGTTTATTATGTACTTTCTTAATAGTATGGGCTATATGGATGTCAAATCTCAAATTATTGCCAATATCAACACCAAGAAGTTGTGTGTGTGCTATGGGAGAAACAATAGTTTTATTACTGGACATGATATTGAAGGAGGTGGATTTAGTAGGTTTAAAAGAAGCAGTTTTGTTTTACTAGGGTTCAAAATAACTTGGATGTTGGACAGAAATATTTCAATTGATAGGAAGGAAAGTTGGGTAAGTGACTGGAGTTAATTTATAGAAGATGCTGCACAAATTAATGTGTAATCATCTGCATACCGTATGACAGATGCATGTGGAGTGGAAATATGGAGGTTGCTCGTGTAAAGAGAGAATAGTGAGGGGCCTGATACAGGGTCAGAAACATCCTCTAGGCTATTCCAGTGTGACAGGAAGCAGTGGTGAGAGATCATGCTGCCACAGTACTGCTTGCTGGCAGCTGGCTAGGTAACTTTGGAACCAAGCTAAGGAAGAGTCACTAAGACCTATGTCAGAAAGTTTTAATAAGTGTACTAGGTCTAATAATGTCAAAAGCTTTTGACAGATCAAGGAAGATGGCTGATACAAATTTGCTGCTGTTTCTGTAGTTGTTTACTACACTGGTGAAGGACATAACAGCTGTGGTGGTACTGTGAAAGGGATGAAAGTCATATTTGGTGACTGATAGGAGATTGTGGTTGTGCAAGTAGTCCATAATTTGAGTATGTATACATCTCTCCAGGATTTTGGCTATAAGGGCTAAGATAGGCTATTGGACAGTAGTTTGTAAATTCTGTAGAATTCCCCTCCTTTAAGAAGAGGAATGATAGGAGATATTTTCCATATTTTGGCGACAAAGGCTTCAGTTATGGATCTGTTAATAAGAATGGATATTGGGAGGGCAATGGCATCTACTGCTATTTGTAGAAATGTTGCTGGTAATTTGCCTGAAGCTAATGTTGTAGGCTTGAGTTTTTTTAGATATTTTCTAATCGTGTCAGTGGAGACAGTTTGGAGGTAGAATGAGTTGTTGCTACTATGTAATTTACAGATTTCTACTGGGGAGGGTTGTTGGAGATGTTTTGTTGACTGGATAGTATAATAATGGTGCTAGCAAAAAAATTGTTAAATTGTGAGGCTATGGTCTCTGATGTGTTATCTGTGGTTGGGATGGAAGTACTATTTTTACCTGACAAGATCATTTTGTTTATGGTTGTCCAGAACTTTTGAGGGTTATTCTTATGCATTTGTTGATTATGGTAGTAGCTTGTTTTGTCATGTTTTACTAGTTTTTTAGCTGTATTTCTGTGCTCATGATAGGTTTTGTTTATTGGCTTGGAATTTGACTTTGTGTCAGTGGTCTCAGGCTTTGTCCCTGGTTTTGAGGAGGGATCTGATTTCTTTACTTAACCAAGGTGCATTGTTAGCTTTAATTCTGATGGTTCTGGGAGGGGCATGTAGGTTCAGGATGTTTAGAAAGGTAGAGGTAAAGTGTTTTACAGACTCATTTAAGTGAAGATATTTTAATGGAGTCCAATTACATTTTTTTTAAGTCAGTGATAAAGTCATTGAGGTTAAATTTTTTTTATTCCTGATTAATTGATAGGTAGTTCCTTTATTGCAATGGGAATGCTTTCTAAGAAGAAAGGTTATTAGATGGTCACTTAGTCCATCAGGGAGGCAAGCTGTGTTAGAGGGGGTGGAGTGGTCAGTTAGTATCCAGTCAAGGATTGATTCCCTGTTGGTGACCTTATTAATTCTGGTAGGGATGGTTTGAGTAAAATCATGAAGGTTGATCTGGGTGGTGGGGGCATGAGAGTTGCATTTGAGCCAGTCTATGTTAAAATCTCCCAAAATAATGGCTTCTTGTAGGAGTGATGTGGAAGCCCAATGGAGTAGGTTTTCAATGGTGGTTATATTGTTTCCGGGTGGTATACTGCATCCAAGTATGTTTATTAGCTTGCTAGAGTTGAGTTTTAATTGCGCAAGAAGTACTTATCCTTTGTCTAGGTTAGGAAGTTTTATATTTAAAGTCTCGACTGTGAGATGATTTTTATACAGTAAGGCAATACCTCCTCCTTTTCATCTGTCCTGTTCTTCCTTAGAATACTGTATCTTGTATATTGTAACATTGTATCCTGGTGACTTCCTGTAGACTTCACCACATGATAGACAATCAGGTGGTTGGTTACTATGTATACAGGAACAGACTGACCTTGGAGGAAGTGTTAAGGAGTATAAAAGAAGGATGATGGTTCACTAGACAAGGGGAAGAATACAATGCATACCCTTAAAATGGTATGGGTGGGATCAATACCTCTATAATAGGGACCAGAGTAGCGAAGGAAGGAATTTGAGACAGGAACTGAAATGGTGTTTTAAAAAAAAAAAAAAAGTAATGAATAGCAAAAAATTAAATAGTTGCTTGAAAAAGTTAAAATTTTGAAAATGTAAAGTTTATGAACAAAAAGTGAATATGTAAATTCAGTTGGATGCATGTTGTCCAATACAGTGAAAGTTTAATAAAGTTCACAAAAATGAAAAAAATAAAACAAAAAACGGTAAATGTACTAAAACTTTAATGTATCAAAAAACAATACTGTTGGCATATTAAATTAAATGTTTGTAGTCCTCCGCGAATGAATGATAAAGAGAACTACAAAGTTGTACTGGGAATGAAAGGGTTAACTCATTAGCTTGCAGTCATATGATTTTATGCACTTTACTTAAATGTATTCTAATGATCAGCAATTTGATCTGATGAAATTCAATGTAGAGAATGAAAGCGCTTACCGGTTTGTTTTTGTATGTTGTTTTTGATACATTAAACTTTTAATGCGTTTACCATTTTCGGTTTTATTTTTAGCAGTCTAACATTTTATATTGAGTTTGTTGGGGTTTTTTATTGTTAATTTCACAAAAAGGAGACAGGATAATCATTGAGTACTGCTACAGACAATTATTCTTTGTATTTTGCCAAGCAGACAGAATTTGCTTAATAGATGCTCCTATAGTTTATTATCCAACAACAAAGTGGCCTCCATCAGGCAAGCTTTTATGAAATAGGTACCTTAACTTTAGTATCTCTCCACACTAGGTCTCAATGATGTACAATATGCAAAATATTCCTAACAGTTTATACAAAGTGAAGTAATATAAACATAGTGCTGAAGTCTATTTAATCAATAAGGGATGGAATGGGGTTAATTAGCAGGGCTTATACACAGCCATCTTTAGGCACCAACGAACCAAATGATCTCTGGGGAACTCCCTGTTCTTGGGGGGGGGGGGGGGCAACCACAGCAAGTCATCTTACTGTGATATTTCGTAACATGCCTGTCAAACCAACAAAAGCTAGTACAACAATCATGTATACTTAATAAACCAGCTGGGTGATAACTCTTAGTTATATCTCTTGTAAAATTCAAATAGGTCTCTTGTTATATTAACAGTGTTTTATCAAGTAACAGGATAAACTGGACAAATATAGGAAGAGCTCGATAAAAATAGTTCACTCCTTTATTCACAGGAAAGTCTAAAACAGTTTAACGCTCCACAAATAATCAATGCATTTTCGTCTGAGAACCTCCCAGACTTCATCAGATAACATTTAAAATACAAGCACTCCTTTATATATTAGCATTCACTCCCTTCAGTTAAAGCCTTAATTAACATTTAAAGGTCTATAACAATAAAAACTCTAAGAATCATCTACTAACAACCTAAACATTTTTACATAAAAACATTTTTTATATAAAAATGTTTACACTGTAGTGATTGTTTATTAATATTAATGATATCACAACATAAATTGAAATAAAAGATGTATAAAAGTTTTTTGTTTAAAGCTAAGCAGACTTTAATTTTAATAACGGGACCAGAGAAATGTGATCATTTAATCCTGGATTGCCTCCAGTAAGATCTGCCAATAGGTTTTCCTATACTCTAATTTAGTTCCCCAGGGACCCCCCCCCCCCACATCCCTGGGTACAACTTCAATTACAAAAAACTTAAAACTAGCTCTCACACATTCCAAAGTATGTCTGAATAATGCATTTTTGGTATTTTTATTCCTAACGTCATTCAAATGTTCATAAATTCTATGTTCTCAGTTTTCCCCACATAAAATCCATCACAAGAACCACAACTGACCAGGTATATCAGGCCAGAAGAATTACAGTTAGACTATACCATCCCTTTTACTAGTTTTTGTCTTGCTCTAATAAAAACACTCTCACTGTGATTAATGTAGGGACACTGGTGGCATGCTCCACACCTAAAAGTACCACCTTTTCTCTGGGAATAAACATGTACGTTGTTACCTTGTTCTAATAAGTTTTGAATATTATGATCTTACCTAAAAACCACCTTTATTGACCCAACTAGTGAACTTGCTCACTCCGATTGGGAAAGGACTTTCAGCCTTGCTGTCCAATGCCTTGATTCCATGTAACCAGGAAGTGTTTGCAAGTTCTGGGTTACAGCAAAGTGTTCCTGGTACATCTCATTGCATACAGAGAGGCGAGGCACTACAGAATGCTGATATGCCTCACACTCCCGGGGGAACATGTAAATCGATACCCACAATGTTTCATTCACAACAGGACTCAACTTCGGTGTTAGAAGAAGGCAGCAGCCGATCTAACCACACACAGGCGCAAACGCATGAGGACTTAAGGGCTTGGTTACAACACAAAGCCATATTTCAGAAGCCCGACATGAATATTTCTTACAAAACACTTATGGACAATTATACAAATGGTTTGAGCAAACTGTATGATGATCTATTAAGGTACCAGACTCCTTTATTAGATAATGTTTACCTTAGAGAATGTGCCAAGCTTGGGGTAGTGCCTAAAGACCTACGTGTTTATAAATATCCTAACAATGTTAAAGTTGGATCTGAATTTTAAAAAGAACTAATTTCCACTTTTGATAATTGTGGAATAGAAATACTGAAGGCTATTATTAAGAATAATGAACGGGAAATGTTGAGTTTACAAGAGTACATTGATAAATTGAATAATGCTATCACTGGTGATCTTATCTTTGGGATAGAGAATGAGAAGGCTAGGTATTATGATGTGAGACGTTGTGTGGATGAGAAATGTGATGAGATTTTAAACAGGAAATACAGGAAAATGGATAGGGATTTAAAGGAATACAGAGAAGCCAGGCATTATCCCCCCCCCCCAAATCACATTCCAATTCATTGTACAACAATACTGTGGGTAATACGGCTTTGGAAAATCACCAACCCAAACGCAACAACCAGGAAAGGGTTAACAGTGAACATGGTGCACATAGTCTTTACGAATTAGAGAATTCTAACCTGGCAAGTGATTTTGTACCACCACGTTGATCTGAAAGGATTCAAAAATCAAAACAAAAATAGGGGCAACCATTTTTACAGGGATCCGGGTTACCAGAAAGGAGGGGGGTTACAGGAGATACCCAAGATATATACTGTGTCCCCAGATACTCCATGCATTGAGTGGGAACAGAACGTTGCCAGTTTTTTAGGGTTCCATATTTTTAATTACAGTAGTTTGGTTATCACCATGGATTTTTTAGTTTATTTATGAAAGGCTTCAAATTTATTCCTATGCACAAGAGTAATGTTTCTAGCGTCACATTAGATGTTAAAATGTTTATATGAAAGCTCAGTTTGGAGACTTTACTGGGGACATGTGCACATTGTAATCAGACTGCTGCCCCCAGAAAACCCAGTACTTATAATCCCCTCTCTCCACCCTCAACTTAAGAATCTAGAACTGGTATTGGAAAAGTAAATTAGAAAGGCCTATTACAACAACAAAATCAGGTACAACCTGATATTTAACGAGAATAGATTATTACAAGAATTATGTACTAACCCAAACATCAGGGTGATGGAACCAGATAAAGGTGGGGGTATTGTTCTGATGGACAAAATCCTTTATGAAGGCAAAATGTTGACCATTCTGCAGGATGAAACTAGGTATACCCCGGCATCTATCAATGAAATCAATATTTCATATAAAAAGATAGACTTTGCACTGAAGGACTTATTTGATCAGGGAGTCATAGATTTTCAAACTTATTTCCATTTGGAAAACAGCAGGTCCAGGGTGCCCTCCATATTTGGAATACCAAAGGTACACAAAAGTGTACAGAATCCACCTTTAAGACCAATAGTGGCTTCCGAAGTGGCCCCATTGGCAAAATATCTGGACTGGAAATTGAAATCCTTGTGAAAGGGGGAAACATATTCTAAAGGACTTCCGGGACTTCCTTTGTAAGGTCAAACCTGAATTTTTTTCAGATGATTTGGTATTTGTTACTGTTGACATCATGGACTTGTTTTCTGTTATACCGCACGACATAGGTTTATTATGGTTAGAAGAAGCCATAAGAATGCAAGAAGGGTTAATGGATAATGATATCCTTGTTTGCCTTGAATTGGCTGAATTGATTCTTAAAAACAATTTTTTATTTTTTGAAGGGTAGGTCTTCCGACAGGAGCATGGAGTTGCCATGGGGGCCAGTTGTGCCCCACATATGCTAACATCATTTTAGCCATGTGGGAATACAGATTTGCCATTCATTGTCCATTTTCCACATGTTGGAGAATGTAGTTACCTGGATGACATTTGTCTGTTTTGGGGGGAACAGTCTAGAAAAATTGAATGAGTTCATGCAATACCTTTCTCAAACTACATCTTTTTTGAAATTCACACACAAAGTGACCTTTGACTGCATGAATTATCTGGACGTTTCCATACATAAAACCCAAGCGGGTTTTAAATCTACTGTTTATAGGAAGGAAACTTTCTCCAATTCCTATATTTGTTTCTCCAGTGCACATCCACTTTTTCAGAAGAAAGATATTATCAAAGGACAGTTTGTCCGTGCGAGTCGTATGACTTCGCTGGAAGAAGATTTTTATAAGGAATGTAACCTTTTAGAAAAAATGTTTACAGAGAAAAGTTATCCAAGGAGTTTGATCTTGGAAGTGAGGGAAAAAGTTAATTCTGGGAGGACTGAGAAATACCCCCCAATACTAGGTAAAGGATCCATCACACTGTGTAATAAAGCAGAACAAGACCTGCTCAATCAAGGGTACAATAGGGCCTTTGTTACTAGTTTTACCGGGGATGCTTATTGTATTAAAAGCATACTGGAGAGGGAATGGACCAAATTTAGTAGGGGTGGCAGTGACAGGGTGATACTTAGACTGGAAGTGCCTAGGGGGCCCAACTTGACATCTGCTGGGGGCCCCAAAAGGCTAACACTGGCCCTGGGCTTATAAAATTATACATAATTACAAAAAAATGGAAATTTACTTGCACTTTGTAGTGATGTCTGATATTCACTCAAGTGTGTTTAATAATCAAGTGAGAAGTGGATAAAGTCCCCACAAAACCATTACCTTCACTGCCCCACAATGACTGGACAATGGGCTCAAATTTTTATTTTATTAGTATTTCACAGATAACATTTCTGAGCAGATAAGTTAGTGCAAGCTTTCCCATGATCATGCAACATGCTGGAAAAGCTGAAATGGATTTCATAATCCAGCAGTAGAATTATTAGGCTTAACAGGTTTTATATTGTTTTTAAATTCATAACGTAAAATTAATTTTTTGCCCCCGCCCAAGCACTTGTAGGCTATCTGACTGATCATCATCTCCTGCTTATTTATTCATTCCTTCCTGATGAGAGGTGATTTGGGCATAGCAGACATCCAAACAGCCATCAAAAGATTTGTTTATACCTCAATGTCACCACTGTGTGCCACATAAGTGCTCAGGATAGTGGAGTAGAATAAGGGAAGGGTATGGCCATCACTCACTCATTTCTGTCAATGAGGCAGCATGGGAGAGTCAGTAGCAAGAGATGCACCCATCAACTCCACATTCCCCTCCTTCCAAAAGATGCAAGCAACCAACACCTTGTAAGTCCCATCTCTCTCTGGATGGCTCTCCTGTGTCCAGGCTACAACCTAAATCCAGGTCAGCCAGGCTATAATCTGTGATTCATCCCTCTATGCCATGAAGTCAGCTAGTACAACATCAAGTATGACAAGCATACCACAGTACCACACTTTAAAAGTTGTTCTGATATGCTAGGTAGGTGTTAACAGCAAAACATTTCGTTCAGTAAGGACTTGTAATCAGCACGAGTGACTTTCAGAGGTCAGCTACTACATATGATCCAAAGTGGAGAATTTTCTCTTCAGTTCACATTTTTTAATGCAACTACAAAAGTATGCTGTATACAAAAAGCAAAAAAAATATAGGAAACTAGTATGGTTAAGCCAAAGGGCAGTGATCCTTGGTGGAGGAATTAACCAGCTCCCCAATTAAGCAATACTCGCGTTATCATACACTGATTATTTCACCTGGAATACTTTCAGACTGCGGGCTTTCTGTTGAAAATATTTATGATGTAGGCATTTCCCCCAACATAAACACAAGTGAAAGGCACTTCATGAATGACTAGGAGGTTGAGAAAACCACAAGGTTACTAACATCAAGCAATCAGCTTGGGCATTTTCAAGGTCTACAAGAAGACACATACATATCAAATGTTTTGCTGTGGGGTCTGAATAAAGGTGGGTGCCTCATTTACAGAGCAGATTTCATAAGTGAAAGGGGTTGTGGGGAAACTAACAAAAATTCATCTTTACAGCAATAAGTAAATTGTCAAATAACAAACCATAATTTCTGGGTCAAGCAAGGAAACAACCTAAACGAAATTTCAACATGCTGTACTGCATATTTCATTTCCAAACTCGTTTTCTAAGTACCACCTGACTACTGTCAGAAAGAAAAATACAAAAAAGACCAGTGCACTCAAGATGATATCAGTAAATCACTAAGTGAGTTTCTTAGAATGGTTTGCTATTAGCCGTGACACAGATGGCTCTTTAGCACAAAGTGCTGAGTTGTTTGCTTCTATTAGACTCCACTCTGCTGTCCTATTCATAACACCAGAACACTAACTGGTCAGCTGAGTCAAATTACTTGCTCTTAACAAGTGCTACAAAACATTCTCTTTTAAAGGTTACAGTTATTAAAGAAGCAAGTGGTGCAACAAAAATACCTTGCCAAAAACAAGTTTTAGCTATAACTAATAAAAACATTAATGTACTGGTAAAATGCACATGCCTTTGTGTACACATGCTGCAAAGAAGAATCTGCGCCCCACCACACCTCATTCCAGGTCAACAATCTTTTCATTAACAGAATTTTTTTTTCCTCAAGGGGCTTGTATACCATTTTCTACAGTGCAAAATATCTTACTAAAGATCATCAGGTAGTCATTTAAAAAGGTACTGTATGTTTAACCCCTCCAAACCAAAGAAGCTGAAACAAGGTTGAGGGGGCATCAAGATGCATCTAAATAATGCACTATTACCCTTTATGCATGACTTTGAAAGATGTTCTGTCATCCTAAATTTTAATGGACAGGAAGTTTGCCCCAAGTAGAAATATACTGACCCATTTAAACCACCTAATCAGTCTTGCAAGCTGCCTGACCTAGTATATCTTACATGAACTAAATGGAAAAAAAAATGTTTTATTTATAAATATAATTAAAAATTAGAGAATTTCCACAAGGAAAGCAAGTAAGGGGATCTATTGAAGCCATAACCTGAGAACAACTTTTCTTTGTCTGCAAATGTTAGACATGGGTGCCGGAACCACAGAGCCAGGGGGAGCCCCCCCCCCACACACTTTTACAGCTGCGAGACCTGTCAGGAAAAATGAATGAAGTGGAGTTTTCACGCCAACATGGACTCACGTGTGGAAGTTAAACTAACTAAACTAGCTGTTCTTGTTCTCTTATTGCTGTGTGTCACAACAGTTATGCTGCCATTGTTCCGTTGGTGCTGCCAGAGGGGGTGTGTGTGTGTGTGTGTGTGTGTGTGTGTGTGTGTGTGTGTGTGTGTGTGTGTGTGTGTGTGTGTAAAATGCCCCGGTTAGGTATACCTGGTGGTTAGTATTACTCAGGCTCAAACAAGACCCTGAATTCTCTACCCATACCACCACTTGTGATTCAGGGAGTTGAGTCCATAGCTCTCCACTGTCCAGATTTTCACAAAATATTCGGCTCATACTTTTGGTCTGTTCCTCTTAAAATTTGTGTTTTTCTGGCAAATCAGTGAGAACTGAATTCACTAAATAGTGATAGCTCTTTAAGTTTTAGTCTTCCTATCTTTCAGGAAACGCATGGTAACAGAAGACACTTTATTTTAGCAACTTTCTAAGATTATACAAGCAATATTTAAAATGTGCCCTGGTTTTGGGCCATTGCTCCCCCCCCCAAAATAAATGTTGGCTTTTTCCAGATTTCTTGCGTTGCGAAGTTGAGAGATTTAGTTGATCAAGTGGATTTTACAAGGAGCTGAAAGCTTCAGGGGAAGAGAAGTTTAACGCCAATTATGCTAAGTTGTTTGCATTGTTAGTAGCAAAACAGATAGTATACTTCCTTTTGATGCAGAAGGCTGTGGGTTCTAATCTCACAGTATGCAGATGGATCGCTGATACTGTATTGTACTTTACTGGGAGTGGATGATGCAGTCCTATGAATGTCCTCCTTTGGAGGAGTTACCTAGCAACTATGAACCCATTATCAGTTTGCCATCCATTCCCCATTGCAACATTACTAGCTTATCATTTTTTTAATGTAGCATAGGGAATTTATTCTTCAAGGGCAACAGGCATTTTATTTGTAGAGGAAGCAATGACATATAAAGTTGCTTGTTAGCAGCAACCACTTCATTAGTTACAGATTCCTTTAATGTGGAATTATTTATATGACTTAGTTCTGCAGAGATTTTGCTTATTTACTTATATTGGTGGATTGTAATGACAGAAGTCTGAGTGGCCTTTTATGTTTGAAATTTTCTGAAATGGGTAGTTTTGTCACTATTGGTTCATACATTTGGTTTCATTGCTTACTAGAAGACTGTTCCAAACTACAAATTTAAAACACATTCTAACAAGTGGTGCTGTATTGCACAAGGAATATAATGTAATGCAATCAGGTTAATACAATCAGGAAGATGAAGCAAAGAATTGCTCACATGATGGAGGAGATCAAAATAGTGGAAGAGACCACTCACCAATGGTGTCCCTCAAGGTTCGGTGCTGAGACTTTTTCTGTTTGGCATATACATCTCAAAAGTAAAAGGAAATACCAAAGGGCTTTGGCCAACTAAGTTTGAGATGACTGCAAGCTAGGACCAGTTATTGAATCCCCAAATTACTTAACTATCATGCAGGAAGGTTTGTCCCAAACAATAACTGGTGCCAGAATCATGAATTGAAACTAACCTCCAAGAAATATATTATCGTATCCTTTGGGAAGTCATCTACTCCAGGGAACTGCCAAATTGACAATGCCCCCTGAGAAGTGACCCAGTTGTTTGGCATTTGGGAACTTGTGTATACAGTGACCTAACTTTGGACCAACATGTGCCCAGAGTCATAAGGAAGTCTTTCTATATTGCACAGCTTACAAACAAATTGATTATGACTAGATCTAGAGATGTCATTGTCCCCCTTTACAAAGCCCTCATTAGGACAATCATGTTGTATAATGCTCACTTTAACATGCATCTGTCTAGACCCATGCAACAAATGGAATACCCACAGAGATACCTTACTAAAAGGATACAAGTCCTAAACAACAAATCTTGCATGAACCACCTCAAAGATTTATCACTGTACTCAGTATCCTCCAGAGTGCTTAGAAGTGACGTGTCTGGCATACAAGGCATCCTCTGACCTAATACAGATGGACCTACTGAACATCAGCAAGTCAAATGGCATCAGAAACACTCAGTCCAGGTATCTAAACTGAATGTTGTGGAGAGATGGATATACATACAGAACAGACTATCCATTCAAGTAAAACAAAGATCATCCCTGTCCATATTCAAATGCAACTTAAATCTAAGGATGGGTAATAGAAATGTATTCCTGGATTGCCCCTCTTGCCACTAATGGATAGAGGTAGTTCCTAAATGATGCATCCCTTGGGTCCCCTCAAATTATCTATAATGTGATCACATTTATTCAAACTAGGGCTAATATACAATTATCAGCCATGGGATATGTAAGACCAATCAGGAAATGTGAATTCAAGTATCAAAATGGAAACTGGCTAAGCTTAAAATGTCCTCCAAGTGAACCTATGTTGTGATAGTAAATAGTGATCTAAAAAGGGCAATTTTTTAAAACTAAGTGCCCCTGGCACCCACTGCCCCCCAGTCTTCAATAGCTTCCAGCGCCTCTGATGTTAGACCAGGTGGTTGTATAAACTGCCTCACATCTGTCAGGTAAATAGTATCTTAAGCACCTGCACTGCAGTAATACTTGTGGTAACAAAAGTATAACGCTGACCAGCAACCATCTGCACTAGCCCACAAATAAACAAATCCTCGCAAGTATATCTACTGTGCTTGACTCCTAACCATGTCAGTCACATAACTATGACAATCCTATTATAAAACCACAAATTAAGGTAAATAAAGGATCTCACATAATTTTCAAATTGTCAGCAAAACCTTTTCTATTGCAAAAACTGAGATTTAGAACTATTTTTTTATGAATCAAGGATGACAACCAGAAACCTCAAACAAAGTATTTCTAGGAAAAATGTGTTTTGTATAGAGGGGTCACTATGGATCTATCAACCACCATGAAGACTGAAAAATCTACTAAGCAAAACTGAATATGGCAGTAAAATACATGCCAATTTCAATGCATTCACATAATTCAAAAAGGACCTAAAATTAATTAACTCCACTTGTTCAAACATCTAACAATCATCAAGGTATCTTTCCACACAGAAGATGAAGATTTACTTCTGAATCACAAATGCACTACCTATCGACATGAAAAGGTATGCAAAGATAAGTGGACAAAACTAATTCTCGCAGAAGGCGGCAAACCCAAGTAACTCTCAGAACAGCACTGAAAACATTTTATTAATAAATGTTAACCCAACAAGACTAGACAATACCATGTTCTTAGCCCAATCTTCCGCTGAGTGGGAAGCAGGTGTGGATATCAATCCAAGGAGTACAACCTCCAACCTGGTGCAGATTATACCATTTATTAACTGTTGTGTAACCTGAAACATAACAAAGAGGAAAACTTTAAATCAGTACAGTCCAACCTTTTTGGCTGTGAGCCACATACCAGACTTTGGCAAGGTTGGTTGGATTCACCAACATATACCTCTACTATACATGACCACATCAGTGATGTACTTACATTTGTGCTCAAGTACTACAGTAACCCAGTCAAACAGAGAGGAAAAACAGGTCTGAATGAGTACCATGTGGGCTGCAGTAAGGACCGCAGCAACTAGTGACATCTGCAGTAAGGAGCACAGCAACTAGTGACACAATAATGGAGAGGTTTCAAGGGAACCATTACTAACAGTGGGATGCATAGCAACTTAGAAAAATTATCGTACTTATTTTATAAAGTGCATTTCCTGCTCAAGCTCAGATACAATATATTTACTACACGAGATGCAAGGGGGAAGCCCCCCATGACAAGGGTACAGGGGTTCTGGCCAAAGGAAAAATAAATCTTGCTGCTTTCAAGAATAAAAAAAGAGTGCTGTGCCTCCTTTACAGCCCTTAGCATAAGGTATGTGTCCACCTACATACTACCTACATCACTGAGTTTTCATAATATTCCTAATTTTGACTGAGATGCATATGTAGTGTCAGTAACAAATCGACAGTTTTACATTAAAACATTATTTAATTACACCAGGCGGTATTCTTGCCACATCTTTGCAAGCCTGAGGCAGGCTGAGTACCCCCCTCTGGCAGGGTTACCCTGAAAGAAGCACAAATGGGCAAAAAATTCTAACCATCTGACACCCCTCCACAGCCTCACTCCAAACAAATGAGGGGACTAGGTGGCCTGGAGCATCACTTATCAACCCACATTACTCCTGAATGCAGTTAGCAGGCAGCTTATAACAAAATGTAGCCAATCAAAATATGATCTCTTTATGCCATTCAAAGACAATGTAAGATTAGACAAGATAAAGTGGCAACAATCCAAAATTAGATGCATCTACATTTTATAATGTCCTTCTTTACACAAAGAATGATGAAGAACTGTAACTGCAGCATACTCAAAAGATTACAAAAACAAGCACACATTCAGTAATAAGGCTCACTTTGTGCAGAACTTTCAACCAATCGGGGACAAATTTCAACAGAATCAGGGACAAGTCAAGAAAAAATCAGGGACAATCAGGGACACTTTTAAAATATTAGTGCTATTAACTTGAAACATTGACAGAATCAGAGCATATGAATTAATACACATTTTCTGAAGTAAAAGAAGTCAATAACTCTTAATTATTGTCGTTATTCATTAAGTGAAATTCACCACCTTTCCTCCAAAAGTCACTAGTTTTAGGAGGGATTAAGAGGGACAGAGCTATAATTTGAGTCAAAATCAGGGACAGTTGAGAGGTATGACTTTGTGCCAGTTCTGCTGACACAATGGAGGACTTTTCTTGTTGCAGCACCTCTTTCAACAGTTAACACTGTTGCTAAACTTCTGGAAACAGGTAAACAGAAAAAATTCAGCCCCATATGCTAACCTGCTTGAATTATCAAACATTCAGCAACTCTCTACTGTAAAACAGTGATTAGCTTTTTGAAGACTGTAGTTGTTTTACAGACCACTTAAGAGCCTAAACTACTCCTCTTTAAACCAGACTTCAAGACTCAGTGGGTAATACTTTGTGCCACCAGCTCATTTAAAGAAGATGAAACAACATGTCTGCAACTACACCCAACAGAAGTGATGAAAATCTAGAAGTTCACCTAAGTACTGCTATCAGATGTGGCAGAGAGTTTAAGGTACATCATTTAAAACCACAGGCAAAACAAAACAAAAAAAATAGTAGGCCAAAATGAGTCCCACTGGCTGCTGGTTGGACAATTTTGCTTATAACAGAAATGCAACAAAGGTTCCAGTAAGAAAACCACAGCCTGTCATGACATTATGACTAGGACACTTACACAATAAATAAGCCAAAGACAAAGTATAGTCAATAATGCCTGCATGTATATCAGTACTACACCATTTAAAGAAAAGTGCATCTCCAACTTACTTTTGAAATCATTAATATTACTACCATGCTTAAAATCTAGAGGGTAAATTATGCTAAGGACTGATCACTTTTCGGAAAAAAAAATGATTATTCTTCCGAGCTTCCTAAAAGTTCTAATTAATCTATAATTATTTCTACTGGATGCTTGCAATCCAAGGCATTCAAACCAGTGCTCATCTTCAAAGCTCTAAACACATGTAAGAAAAGTCCCCCTTAATCTATGCTATTCCAGACAGCGAGAAAATAACCAACCTACACAGCTCTGTACAATAAATTAAACCCAATAGTTCAATTATACTTGAGGTAAATCTTCTATGGGCCTTCTAAAGATTCTGAGTGTAAGAAAAAGGGATAACTAGTAGGGCATGCAAAATACTGCATGATAACTATAATAATCAATTAGACGAGATTACAAAAGACTGCGAAGACAGAATGTAACGGCAATACAGAAAGTACACTGGAAATCCATACTGCTCCCAAACATTCAACAAAATATAGAAGATTTAGGATTTTTGTTTGGAAGTGTTTGCATGGGTATTTTATATCCCAAGCAAACTTCAGATCATATTTTCCTCAAGTAGGCAGCAAATGCAGAAGGTGTTATGGGAAAGAGAGAGGTAATTGGGAAATTTTTTTTTGGGGGGGGGGTGTGCAAAGAACTGGCAGATTTTATAAAGTTCCCTACATAGTACTTTGTCAGAAATGTTGGGAGAACTTGCAACTCCAATTAAAGAAATGAATCTTGTGATACAGGAACTGAATTGCCTAGAAGTAGTAAGGCCTTACTAAGTTTAATGTTATTGTCTGCTAAAAAGCCATTTCTAAAAAATGGAAATCAAAATCTAAACCAGCCGCAATGGAAGTATTGAATATTCTAAAAGAGATAAAAGAAGTTAAAGTTGGATCTTCGGAAAACATAAGGAGCAAATTACACAGAAACACCACATGCAGAATAATGTTTGGAAGGAGGAATAAAATTAAAGGAAAGACATGGAATTGAACAATTTATGTAATGTTGGAATGAATACAAATTGTTATAAAGAAAACATGAATGTATACTGCATGAGAATAACAAAGGAACTGTTATTATTGTCAGTTTTCTATTTTTATTACTGTATATGTACCTTAGTCACTTTTTAAAAATGCCATGTTTACTAAAGATGTGTAAAAATGTTTTGAGTACAAGATTTTATATAAGGATTTCAATGAGACTGGCAGATTCAAGCTTAGATCTAACAAGACTAGATAGCATTTCAAACAAAACTATGCAACTCCCAGACCTCATCAATCTACAAATGTAGCTTGCTGATTTTAAGAGCTTTTGGGGTGAATTTCTTGGCATCCATGTTACAAACACGTAATAATCTGGCTATAATCAGACACCTCTATATCGAAACTGACTCAGAACTTGGTTTGTGTACTTTGGGCGGGAATTAAAAATCCTGCAGGTTTAGGTGATTTAACTATCAACTCAGGACACAAAGTACATGAAATAAGACCAGCTGTATGTGTTTGATACAAGAACTTATCCATCTCACTACTGAAATAGAAAAGTAATACTAAGAGCTTTCAAATAAAAAGAAAAAAAAATATTTACTGACTTCACTGACATTAAAATCACCAAACCTCAAGTGCCACCTATGTGAAAATAATCTCACAGTTCTGCTTAAAAGATGGTGTAGATTATGTCCAAACCCATGAAAATCAAATAACAGAAGTGATGCAAATCAACTAAAACAAACTTCTGAAAAGCTAAAACACTTAAGGTGATTAGAAGAATCAAAGTGGGAGATTTAAAACTTAAAAGTGTCCATAACAAAGGACTTTCAGTAAGAGGTTTGTCATGAACACACAGTTTTAAACTGAGCTTTCCACAAAAATCTTTCAACATTCTGTACCACCTACTGAAGGTTAAGCAAGCAATAATGCCCAAGAAGCTGTTTGTTACTGTGTAAATAATGCACATCGAGCCTCTACACAACTAGAATGGTATTATTTACACAGTAATACACACACTAAAGAGCATTATTGTGCTTACAGAATGGTCCGTCTGTAAAATTTTGTTTACTTACTTACTGATTTATTACCATGTTATTTTTTTTATAATTTTGATGTAAAATAGTACTTCTGGGTAATGTTTCAATCTTGCTATAGTACATGCAAATGGTGTTGGAGATTAAGATTTTTAAAAACCGTCCAGATTTTTACCTAATTTTTTTGCCCATTACTCAAAAATTGTGGTTTGCTAGAAAGTCACTGGGGACTGAAGTAATTAAATAATTAAATATATTCAAATTTCAGACTATTTCTTTCAGAAAATGCATGCTAAAACAAATCATTTTATTCTAGCAACTTTCAAATTTTAAAAGCAATGTTTAAATATATTCCTATTTTTCAGCCTTTGTAGGCTTTGTGATGAAGTGAGGTATTGCCAGCTATGGCAGGAAAAGTAAGGCAGTGGATGTGCTGGTTGGAGTTTTGTATAGAATTATATGTCATTTGTATATCAAGCTGATTTGTACAGATGCCTATGTTGAAAAATGTACTTGTAAAGCTAACTGTGCTAAAAATGTACCAACAGTGGGTCCTGCTGGACAGAAAAGAAATACACCTGCATGCCAGACTGTATTGTAACTGTTGAAATTAATATACTGTAACATAGGATACTGGAAGAGAAGAGGTTAACCTCAGTCCAGCCAATTCTGAAAAATAGTCTGAAATTAAATTACCTGGTTAAGGCCATAAAGATCGTATCTTACAGTTCTGACTGCAGCCAGAGGAGAAGAAATATCTGTGAGAAGTCTGGCTTAGTAGCTCTGAAGAAAGAATGGAAGTGTTAAAATTGTTTTAGTTTTCACATGCTGTAACACATCTTAGCAAAGGTCTAGGTGTGTGTATTATGACACACATGTGCAAGATCTTGCCTCAAGTTTCTGGCAAAGGGGGTAGTGTGGGAACCAGAGTCACATGAAGAGATGTAATCTCATTCCACAGCCAGCACTAAAATGATATTTAGGTATTGGTGAGTGATGTCACTAAGCTCTCAGCAGTCTGTTTGTGAAACCTAACAAATAAGGACCACTCACCCACATCATCTTGCCTTGCTCTAGTAAGTGAACTAGGGGACAGTAATTCTTTAGATCAGTCAGGAAAATATAGTGAGATTAAATATTGTTTTTTTCTTTATCTGTGTGAACCTTTCTATCTGTGTTATTTTTAATATTTTCTGAGACTAAAACTCTGGTATTTATTGTAAAGATACTTAGTATTTTCATGTTCTTTTATAACTTATTATTAAACTTATTTAAAATTTTCATTGTGGCTGGTCTTTTAAGAGTATATTTTAACCGTTGAGGGTACTTATATTTCTTTGGTGACACTGAGGCCACTCCTGAAAGCCTTGCTGTTTGGTCAGCATTATCACTGGTATTCGTATTAATTTCGCTCAGTATAATTGGGTACCCTGGTAAGAGCTTTACAGTAGCTGGCTTTGTGAGTGTTCTGGTGGCAGTGTATCTACCTTATAGCCTGAGCAAAGGTGGTAGAGCTAGTAAAGGTGTGTGTGTGTGTGTGTGTGTGTGTGTGTGTGTGTGTGTGTGTGTGTGTGTGTGTGTGTGTGTGTGTAATCACATCTGAAAGACATCAATGATTTCACAGAGAGGGTGGTGGAGGACTTGGCTTGGAACACCCGGTTAAGGATTTAACTCACTAGCTGTGTCAGTGGGGAGTCTTATTTGGGGCCGAGAGAGAGAGGGGAAACCCAGCCCCAGGACTGAGTGTACTCCCTGTGTGCTCTTAAGGGAAATCATGCTTGGTGCAAACAACTGTATCTGGAAATGCTGTGTGTATCCATTTTTATTTCAAGTGAATACCCCTTACCGGTGTCAGTGGTGAGGATTGAGGATCCTTGTTTACTGGCCCAGAGGAGGGACATCACAGGCTTTATCAAGATTTCTTGAAATAAGAGGTTGAGAAGCATGCATAGCTCTTAATTTTAACAACTGCTGCTACCTCTGTTCTGTTTCTCTCTCTCTCTCATGCACACACATACACCCACTTACTTCCACTTTCATGCATGCAAGCACTCATACACTCAGACACATACAGAAACCAACATGCATATATACACATACACGTGCACACTTTTCTTTCATTTTTAATGTTTCTTTTAATTTTACACTCACTAAGCAACAAAATGCTGCTCAGTGAGTGTAAAACAATGGCTCGACTGATCTCACTCTCACTTTCATACAAGAATACACTCATACACATAGGCAAACACAGACACACACTTTTCTATTCTTTCTTTTAATTTTATGTTTGTTTTAATTTTACACACTCTAGACAGCAAAAGTGCTGCTCAGCATGTGTAAACAATGGCAGTCGTTAAGCTTCCTTATAGTCCAAGCTCAACAGCAAATTCATATCTTGCTGTGAAGCGGCAGACTCATTTTTCAGTGGGCATTACCTGTACACTAACATCCTGATGGAAAACTTTCATTCTCCAGTCAGGGTTTAATGTATGGTTTTCCTTGTTCTCTAATAAAAAATAAAAAGCTTGGCAAACTACTTATTTATACTTGTGCAGTTTACTTTGCTTCATTTTCTTAAAACTAATTCTATAAAAGTGCAATTGTGGAGTATTTATTCAGGAATTACATGGTCTTTGTGCATTTTTCATACAAGACTGATCACTGTTGCCTACACTATACATATTGTTCTCTTAATATTGTCAAATATATACTACTCTTGTCTCTTTTACAAGCCTCTGTATATGTTAAAACCCTTTTTCTCACTGAACTCTACTGTAGTGTATATTACCTATTAATTGTCAGTGGACTGATCCACCTACTCAGTTAAAAAAAAAAGTAATAAACAAGTAGACAGACACATTTATTTTATTTATTTACATTAATTGGCCACGGTACAAAAATGATTTAAAAGGACATAGTTCAGGCTCAGCCCACGCGTAAAAACATAAAAACATTCAATGACAGTTCATGAAGAACAATGCAACATTGGATTCAAGCAATTCACACAGAATAAAGGATTTATCTAGGACTGACAGATAATAAATGAGGAATAATTACATAATGTACCTAAAAGCATACTACATGTCATATCTGAAGCTAGTGGTAGTTACTGCAGAAGAATTCACTGCACTTTGCCTATAAAATAAAGAAATGTTATAAAACATACTCAATTTCATTAATTCAATTTTATTTTGGGAGTTATGGTGCCATAAGATAGCCTCATGTACAAGGGAAGGATAGACAGAGAAGTAAATGAGAAGGTAAGGAAGTGCAGAACTGGGGGGTGCAGATGATATGCAAGATTTTGTTAAGGTTAGTCTGCAAGTATTTATTAATTCCACTTCTAAAACAGCGGAAGTTTGCTAGCTACTTTGTTTATCTTGTTCATGGGGGGGGAGATTTTTCCTGAATTAAGCTGAAGGAGTTTGCATCCCTAATGGCTAGATGTACAGTCTGTCAAAGTTTGGGTTCCAAATTACAGAACTGTGGTCACTGCATTTTCTCTGCGAGTAGCGGAAGGGGATAGAGGGTGCATGTTTAGACTGCATTCTTTCACATATAAAGAATTAGCCTGCAATGTAGGAGACGAGTTTGGTTTAGTAGTTTGCAAAAGAGGGAAAAGATCAGCTCTTTGTTGCACTAGAAGCCAGTTTGCCTCTTTTTGAGAGCTAAGCAGTGGTGTTCTGTTCTAGCGCCCAAGGAGATGAAGCGGAATACTTTGCTGGAAGTTATTTACAGAGTGGTATTAGGAGAGAAAGTGTAAGATTTTCTAAGTCCAAGTGACAGGTTGCTGAATTTTTACTCCCATTTAATGAGAATGGTGCTGGAAGTTTAGGATTTTGTCTAACCAAAGATCTAAGTAGCTGTAGGAAGTAGTAGTTTCAATTGGGCTTTGTTGGTGGTCAAGAATGTCCCGGTCTGATGGACTTTGTGAAAGGTAATGAAAAGCATGACTTTGGGTTTGGTTGGGTTCAGCAGCAGTTTACTAAGGGTTCAAATGTTTTGTTATAGCTATAGTTTGATGTCACATTGACAGGACTCTGATCAGTAGTTGACCATATCATCTTAAACAGAAAATAATGAGAAACTGGTGAATGCCTGAGGGTAGTTTGTCGGTGTAAAGTGAAAAGTAATTCGGAAAAATCAGAACCTAGGGGAGATCCCTGAGGATTGTGTAAGCTTTGGAGGAGCCTATTTTCTTTCACTTAAAATGTATGGTTATAGAGAAAGTTGTTGAACCACGCTTTATTGTTAATTTCATGTGCCAGCAGAACTGTTGGGGGAGCTGGTAGTCTGCCATGTAAAAGCCTGTAGTAAAATCTATAAATATTGCCCCTAGTAGGAGTCCTTTAACATATGACATATTATTTGTAATGGACAAAGTTCAAATAACTATTATGGTGCTATGGTTTGTCCAAACATCATGATGCAGGTTTCTGGAAATATTATATATATATATATATCTGGAAATATTATATATATATATATATATATATATATATACACACACACACACATATACACATACATATTTATTTACCTGAGTAGTGCACTGATCTCAAAGGGCCATTTGCAGACATAGCCCAGGCAAATAGTATCACATAGGAAATTAACAAAACATATTTAGAGATACAAGGATGTGCTAAAAATGTATACATATTTAAAAATGCAAGAATATTCTACAATATTTAACTCACAAATCACACAATGAATTCCTGGCTATGTCCATGCATTACCTAATCTTCACTGTTTCTATCACCCCAGATAGCTTCATATCCAATTATACCTACTGTAATTTTTCTGCAGTATTCAGGAATTATATTTTCCACTCAAATTTCTAACAGTTATACTAGCTCATGCTAAACTTACACTAATTAATTAATTTCTATAAGTAGTCTCCTTCTGTCGCTATAGTCAGTTATAATGCTTATCTAGTGTCAGTTTCTGTATCGAAAGTTGCATTTTTTATCTAGTGTCAAATTTTGTTTTTGTATCAAAAGTTGTATTTTTATCTATTGTCAATTTTTTGCTTCTGTATAGATGATCATATTGTTATCAAATTGTTCAACTATTTGTTTTTCTGTACTGAACGTGGAGCTTTGCTCCCCAGGCCTCCCCTGTAAATGGACTATCCCGGTAAACAAATGTAAATAAATAAATAAATTTAGTTCAAGAAGCAGTTTACAATGTCAAAATAATGATGGAAAATAGAATCATGCTTTGTGGGTTTCTGCACATCAGGAAGGCATAAGAATTAGTGCTGCCAACACTGACAACGAAGAACATCTATTTTACATCAAAAATACAAAAAAGTATACACTAACAATAAAACAAACAATTTAACATTTACCTCATTTGCTGAGTGCAAGAATATTCTCCATGGTAGGTGGTAACAGAGAATAAGCCACAATGGTCCTTTATTTCCTTGTAACACCCCAGGCATTACTGCTTGCTTAACCAATTTTGCAATAGACAGCTTTCCAAACCTGTGCCCACACAATCCTGTCAATACCACACCATGCTAAGGGCAATTTCTTGATCAGCAAGAGGGCAGTTTGACTTAAATGCATAATGTCTCAACGCTCCATGAAGAATCATCTAATTAATTATCCATTAGGGCTCCAAAGCACAGCCTTGTTTTTGACTTCTTAAGCATTACTCAGCAAAAGTAGTGGAATCACTAATGTTTTTTTGAATCAAGGCCCTAATCAGATTTGAAAAGAATGGAATGGAGTTGCTATTTATTAACTTACCAAATGCCTTTTAGCAGTCAGTTAACTACGTGTCACATTCAGCAATTGACAGTAAAAAAGAATTAATGTGATAAAATCTTTACAGTAAAAAGAGATTTTTTTGCATTTCTTCATCAAAGTATTTTTTTTACATTTAATGTGCTTGACTGTAGTACTATGTTCTGCAAATTCAATTCTAATAGTGAGGTTACAGCTTGAGAAAAGTACTGTGCAGGGTCTACCTTTCAAACACTGTTAGCTTGAATGGGAAAAGGAAGCCCACACAAGCCTTGTGGTAGGCATGATTAAGAATACAGAGTTATTACTGATGCAGGTGTTAAGAGTTAATAAGGTCAACAGCCAGAACCAAAACTCGGTACTAACAGGATTTTACTTAATGATGCGAGAAAAATCCATGGCAAGATGTATAAAAAGTGAATGAAGAGTTGAAAACAGCCAGGTAGATCAAACTACTTAAGTTTGATAAAAATGCAAACTGAGATTATCATCACTGTCAACAAATAAAGCATTATTTCAACAATATAATTATTTTTTTCTCAAAAATCTTATAATACGATTTTATAAACAGATGCAACAGGAATATACACATGAAGTAGCAGTAGGAAGCAATTCAACACATATAAAACCATTTGAGATAATGTACAGTGCATGCAGATTGTGGAAAACAACCAGCAGACGGCATATCCAACATAGCAAAAATATCTGAACAAGTGAATCTACATATTAACAAGTGCAAAACCACAAAAGTAGAGAATATAATGAGGTTTAATTATAAAAAAAAAAAAAAAAAAACCCAGCAAACGAGAATCAAAAATAGAACCACAGACTAAGAGATACCAGTTAATGGTGTGATTTAAAACAGATTCCTGAAAGCGTGTTAGCTAAACTTCTCTTTAAATTTTGGTAACAGTTTCTACTGTCTCAAACATTTGAGTGCCACGTCAAAAGAAGTTGCCAAAATTAACAAAATTTAATTAGAGTCAGTCCATGCAAATATAGACTTTAACTACAGCAAAGACAGATGATAATGTAAAAGTGATTTTCGCTATACAGGTTTTAGTCTGATGCAAGACTGTAACCTGCTATGTGAAAACAGACTGACTAATACACACACACACACACACACATATATATATTTTAGCAATGATCTCAGCCCAAATCTTCTGAATATATTGAAAGAAGCAAAACATATGCAAAATGTCTCTATTACATGATTTACACAAATAAGATGCTGAAACTCCAGAAACTGCAGCTTTTTTGAAGGATAACAATCATCATTTTGAATGATCCACTTTACGTAACAGTTTTTAATTGGAATACATTGCAAGGAAAGATGCCAAAACATATGCCAAGTAGCATACAACTGAAAACAGCAGCATCATGATTAGTCCATATAGATGAGTGAGAACCTGTGTACTACATTTTAGCTTAACTAAAACTATCAAGGTAAATTTTAAGTAGATAAAACTTGACAAACACAGTCTGGAAACATAAGCAAGCAAATCTAACGGCAAGCCTATACAAAATGCCCAGTATGACACATTTTTAAGTACTCTACTTTAGAGTGAAGAAAAGTGTATTAGAGAGAGTCAAACTAAAGTTTCTATATATGACTATCTCACGTAGTACTTAAAGAAAAACATAAATATTAAGACTTATGAATTTTAAGAATTTTAACTAAAAAAAAAGATACAATACTTCATTAAGGACTCTTTTATGCTTAGAAAATCTTTAAAGCATCACAAAAATGCTCCCAAAGAAACTAAAAAGGTGGTTCTGAAGTGAAATAAGTCATGGAAGATGGAGGTTAATATAGTTTAATTCAGAAATTTCAAAAGCAATGAACAAGAGAGAGGGAAAAGGACGACTATTAAGATGAATGAAAGTTCACAAGCAGAAGCCATGGGCTCAAGCTCAATGCTAAGAAATGTATAGTTATCCCCTTTAGGAATAAACATATACCCATGAATTACCACATAGGTGGCAGTGTGATAAGAGACTTAGGGACACAGGTGGACAGTGGTCTCACCTTCAATAACCATATCGCCACAACAGTCAGGAAATCCTTCTATGTGGCACACCTCATCACTAAGGGCTTTTCATCCAGAAAAAAGGAGGTCATTGTCCCACTGTACTCATCCCCTCATTAGACCCATTATATAATACAACACCCCATTTGGTATGTACCTGTCAAGACATTTGCAACAACTGGAAAGGCCACAGAAATATCTCACTAAAAGAATCACAGGCCTAAAGCAGATGCCCTATGCTGACCATGTAAAAAAATTCCAGCTATACTCTGTCGCATATTGTCTACTCAGAGGCGATCTCTGCTTAACATACAAGGCCATGTCAAACCCAGAGCTGCTGGACATGCTACACTTAAAGAAATCCCAATCCCTCAGAGCCACACGCTCCAGGGATCTAAACCTTGTCATCACAATGAACAAAACATGCCGGAGGGATAGGTTCCTGACCCAGAGACTCCCCAGACTCTGGAATAGACTGCCCACACATGTGAAGTAGAGCGCCTCTTTGGTCCTCTTCAAAAGGAACCTTGATGATTGGATGAGAAATACGAAATTCACCCCGGGGATCATGTCAGTCGCCCTGCTAGACAGGGGTCCAGGGAAGTAAATATTGTGGGAAGAAATAGCCAAGGAATTGTTATGGTTAGGCTTGTATAGGCCCCTATGGCCGATAGCCTAGTACCAACCTATGAACCCAAGTGGATTGGTAAAATTACAACACACAAAAGATCACCCATAATGCTATCAACAAAAAGTAAAGTCTTCAAAAAGGACAAGTAATTATAAATAATCTCTTTTCTTTTGTTTTAATATGTAAATATTTCTCATAATATTGTTGGCATGTTTATATTTACAATGTTATACCTTAGCTGAATGTTTCTATACAATTTTACATCTCTCTTTATTGTATGCCATCTTAACACTTGTAGATAGTCCTGGCGATTGAAACTGAACACTTGAGATCAGTGTTCTACCACAGTTAAATATAAAATTAAATAAAATACATTTAAACTAAACTAAACGCAAATGAAGTGCAGTTGTGTCAGCATGCTTCCTATAACAGAAGCAGTAGCCTTAGTTATACGGGTTAAAACTGGCCAACAATGCAACAGCCAGCCAGATTCCAAAGCATCAGGGCATCTTCCACATGCCCAAACTGTCAGTCAGCTTGAGCTGAACTGACTAAAAAGATTAGGATCCCAAGCCCTTCAGAGCTTTTATGCCAACAGAAAGAGTGAGGCTCAGCCCTTAAAGGATAATGCTAAGAGCAGAAAAAAAAAGTGTTCATGCCCTGGCATAAGCAAAAAGGTGGTAGTGGGGTGGGGGGTGTGCATTACATTGATAACTGCTGTAGTAGCCTTATCTATATGGGTAGATCATCTTAAACTTACTACATATGACTGAGAGGAGAGAGAAGGAGAGAAGTCTGGTCCTTGCAATGCCTGATCTACACCTAGAGGATGAATCAAGCTTATAGTAATTTGTAAAAGTATGTAAAGAAGACCAAGTTGCTGCTTCTAAAAATACTTCTAGAACACAACCCTTTCCAAAAAGCCAAAGATTAAGCCAAGGTCCTGAAAGAGTGGGTGTTGACCCTGCCTGGAACAGTTTTGCTGAGGTGAGTATAATAAAAGGTAATAACCTGGCACAACCATTTGGAAATAGTCTGTGTTGACACAGGTTGTCCATTGTTATCATCATCACAAGAAATGAACAACCAATCCGAGGATCGGAAAGATTTAGTTCTGTCAAGATAGTACTTGAGTTGTCTATGATTATCTGAGGTATGGAGTATCCTTTCTCCATCATTTTTGGTTCAGTAAAGAAAATGGGGAGATGGACAGTTTGGCTTACAATACACAAGGGTAACCCTTTAGGCATAAAAGAAGGACTAGTTCTCAAAGAAACCATGTCCCTGTGGTGAATGGAATAGGGTGACACCATAAGAGTGCACAATTCAGAAATACTTCTTTCTTGCAGAGGTCAGAGCAATCAGTAAAACTGTTCTCCATGTTAAGAACCTCAAACTCAACCAAGTTAGCTGGTTCAAATGGAGCACGTGTTAGATTCTCTAGCACAAAATTAAGATCTCAAGGAGGGGACACTGGTTTTCTTGAAGGCCTTTTATGCAAAACCCCTTTCAAGAAAATTTTGACATGATAATGCATTGAAAAAGGAGGATCCAAGGGTAGACATGCTGAAATGGCCAGTAAATGAACTGTGATAGAGGAGTAAGAAAGGCCACAGGATAATAACTCAAACAAATATTGTAAAATCAGAAAACAGCTATCATTGAATAGTAATGATTATGCTGTTGACACCAACTAGAAAACTCTTCCCATTTTCTAATACATGATTTTCTAGAAGCAGGCTTTCTTGTCTCCATTAGTACTTGCTGCCCATCCTCAGTAAACAGGTGCCTAAAGAGTATTAAGACATTATCATCCAAGCAGTCAACTAAAGTGTTACTGTGTGAGTAAATCCGGTCTGTGAAGAAGCTTGTGGTAAGTGCCCCTAGCCATTTCCAAAAGAAGGGAGAACCACTGTTGTCTTGGCCAGAAGGGAATAACAACAATGATCCTGGGTGATTCCATCTAAATCTTAAGAATTTCCCTGGATATCAGTGGAAAAACAAAGGAACCTTCTTGTCCACGGAGAAGAAGAAAAGGTATCTGTCTTCCAGGCCTTCTTGCATACAGTCCTGGAGCAGAATCCTGCCAACTGACTGTTCAGAGAAGAGGCAAATAGGTCTACGTGAGGAACTCCCCACAGATGGATCAAATCCTAGAAGACCCCTGATCTAGTTTCCATTCATGAGGGTTTGCCATTGTCCTGTTCAGCTTACCTGCCACACAATTTTGCTCTGATGGAATGTAGGATGCCTGTACAGTGAGACTGATCTGTGAAACTATATCCCAAGCAATCGTGGCTAAACTACAAAGGGAATACAACCTAGTTTCCCCTTGCTTGCTGATGCACTGCATGACTATGGCACTGTCTGTAACAACATGAAGAGGTTCCAGTGACCAAAGATGTTATGAGAGTTGAGTGCCTTGATCAGGGCAAGCTTCTCCTTGATAGTTATGTGCTTGTGTCGGTCCTTTGGTGTCCTGCACCCCCTGCACTTTTATCTTTCCTGCAACTGCTCCCCAAGCAAAGTCTGAGGTATCTGCAGTGACTGATTGCTTTGGAATCGGTACGGAGAAGGGGAGACTTCAATTTAAGGAAATTTGCTGTCTCTACCAAGTGACTTTCCTTCAGACATACTTCAGCACTGGAATTTAAAAAGAAAAAGGATGTTGGTACTGGGATCAAAGAGACTTCAGATACCACTGCGTCTTTCTCATGACTCTCAAAATGGTGAGATATTCCCTCACCATACTGAAAGTCTGAATGAAAAACTTTAGATATAGATATTTTTGTTTGCTGTGGAAGAAAAGATCTTTGAACTGAAGTGTTCAGCTGACATCCCGGAAACACAATCCTGTGTGAAGGAGTAAAAAAAAAGACTTTTGAATGTTCTCTTGGAATCTCAGCTTGTGTAAGAGATCTCTCAACCTAAGTGAAAGATTCCTGACACTTAAAAAAAAAAAAAAAAAGAAATTCTGCAAAGATAAGCAAGTCATCTAAATATGGAAAAATGTTTGGATACCTTGTAGCCTGCAATAAGATATTACTGGAACTAGGTGATTTGGGAACACTCCTGGTGCAGTGGAGTAGTCCAAAGGGTAGGGCAGAGAACTGATATGTGATCCAAACACACAAAACCTTAAGAAACATCTGATGTCTGGAAGAACATAGATGTGATGATACACATCTTTTAAATCTAGTGTTACCAGGAAACTTGAATGAGGGAGAAGAGATAACAGGCTGTGAACTAAAAGCATTTTGAACTTGATCACTATTAAAAACAAGTTTAGGAAAGAAATATCCAGAACTGGTCTCCAAGCATTTTATTTCTTTGTCACTAAAAGCATCCCTTGATAAAAAAAAAACCTTTCCTCACCTGGAATGGAGGAAGAGGGGAACTACTTCTATCACTCCCTAGAACAGCATGTGATGGAGAGGTGGAAACAGACAGAGTCTGGTCTAGTGGATGAGGGATTACCCCTTGGAAAGGAAGAATTTCCTCCCACTCACATCTATAACCTTGATGAATGATCTTCAGAACCAATTTGTTTAAAACTATCTGTTGCCAAAGACAAAAGTGTCGATTCAGACTTTCTGGAAGGTACTAGGGGCTGCCAAGGTAGGATGGGGAACAGGGTCCCTTAAATAGTCATTCTGATTTATTGGACTGTCCTTGGTTTTGGGAGGTTTCAGAATTCTTTTTGATAGCCCCTTTTTTTCATCTTAAACATCTGTTTACCTGCATCTTGTTGAGACTGTTTACTTTTTTTGCCAAAACTGAATGAGTGATTACAGAATTCCTTAGACAATCTGGAAAAGAAAGGCTGAAAAAAAAAACCTAAATCTCTATCCAAAGAATAATTTCAAATCTCAGTTTATCATCATCTTAGAGGTTGTGAAAATGCATCCAAGCAAACCACCTCAAAACAGTGCCAATAGTCATAGCCCTGGAAGAAGTATCAACTGAATCATACACACACACTGTAAACAATGAGTAGAAACTTGCACAAAAGAAGAAACTAAATCATTTAAAGTATATTTTTCCACATAAGAAGAAAGCACAGGCAATACATTCCTCATAATTTCATAATTTGTCAGAGCAAACTTCAACATATGCGCCTGACAATTCAAAATTCTGAGAATTAAAGTTGAAGAAGCATATAAGTTTTCCCATGCCTATCAATAATCTTACCATCCTTATCAAAAAGAGTATGATTGGAATTAAGTAAATGTTTAGCAGCTATAGCTGCTGGTTCAGATTTGAGAAGAGTGCATAATAACTTAAAAGGACTGAAGAATTTTATACATTCTATGTGCTTTTTTGGGGGCAGCTGGCTGATTATCAGGAAGACTGCACAGAGTAACACACACATCCCCCAAAGCTGACAGAACTGGAGTACTAAGTGAAGGTTCTAAAAATTCCTTCTGTAACACCTCATAGTATTTTCTGAGGAACTGAGAAACCTCAGTGTTCTCCCACTAAAAACACTGTCACATTCTGGAAAGAGATATTTTTCTTTTACCCAAAACTATTTTATAAGGATTAAAAGTCTGAATTAAACCTTGAACCAAAAACCAGGAAATTACTCACATCCAAAGGAATTTGAGGAGGAATAGAGACAAGATTCAAGTTTAGTTTTCGGTTTCATGTTGACAGGAAAAATGGAGCCAATGGTGTTCCTAAGGATGGACACAACATTCTGACAAAATAGGTATGCGTTCCCTCTCCCATGACCGAAAAACGTGCTTCTCCCTTGTCCATTGAGGGGAAGGATCCAAATAAGCCGCAGACGACATGGTTAACCCTTGGTCCATACTGGCTGTAGGTACTACACCAGAGAGTTCTGGGGTAAAAGATGAGTGGTATCAAATACAATCAATGCCCCCAAGCAGAGTCACCCATCTTGCAGCTAAGGCAAATTGATAGCTTGCTTCTTGGCAAAGACTGTTTGCTCAACTTTTTCTTTTTGTGGCTGGAGGAAGGAATGCGTGACCTAATTTCTTCCATGGTTAAGTTGAAAATGGTGCCTCTGTCCCACGGAAACCAAACAGCAAAAGCCAGTTAAAATTTAATCTTTAAAAATTCACTTTTTTCACATAAAAACACAGTAAAAAGCACTTTTAAACACTTTGTCAGTCCCAACTTTGAAAATAATCACAATTTCTCCACAGGAAAAAAAAAAGATTTTCAAGTACTTTAAATAACTTTTAAACTGACAAGACAAAACAGAGCTCTTGTTTAAAAGTATAGTACAGTCTTCTGACAGTCCGTTAAAACACAAACTCCTTGTTTTACAATAACTTTTCTGACCAGGAAAGTGTTACTAAACAATTTTATTTTTTTTTAATAGAAGTTTTTTTCCCCAAAGGCAACTAATTCGCCCAGCAAAGGAACACCACAAGCTGAATGTCAATCCGCAAAAGCCTCAGTGGAGTGTACTCTCTGGCAGCAGGATAGCTCTGAAGGGCTTAGTGCCCAAACCTGTCTTTTTTAGTCAGCTCAGCTTGAACTGACAGACAATTTGGGCACATAAAAGATGCCCTGAAGCTCTTATAGCTGGCCAGTTGTTAAATCTTTAGGAGGATATAACTCAAACATCTTGACAGCACTACAAAACAGAATGAAAAGACAGCATGAGTTTAGATAAAGCAAATATAAAATAAACAGGTTCATAGATTTATACTAGGCTAACAACCACTAAGGTCTTTATAATCCTAGCCATGTAAATGAAATGTGTTCCACAAGTTATATGTTTTAGAAGTTTATATAGTGGTGGTTGCTGGTTACAACATGATTCACCGATTGCCTCTGTCCATCAGAGACATTAGTGAAAGACCAGGGATGAATTTTCAATTTCCCACCCAATGGTCCAAGTTTTTTTTTTTTTTTTTAATACAAGAAACATCTGTATTAAACCATCACTTATGACACTGGTAATCATACATTTATATAAATGAAAACAAACTGACACAATCCTAGTTGCAAGCATTTTACATCACAAAGCATAATGACATACACACCCAGTTGCAAACATTATACATCACTTATAATCTATCCAATTATTTTCAGTCAAACATTACATAGCTAATTCAAGTCCCGCCTTCATTTAAACCTCATTTCTCCCCTGTATGCATTGTTCCCACAATTTCCATTTTTTTCCTAAGTAGTTTGCTCCTACCCTTTTCTGAAGTTCTCCATTCCAGTCATTTTATCTCTGTTACTATATTTGCTACTTCTATTATTGCTGGTTTACATTTTGATTTCCATTTTCTAGTTATTGCTTTTTGGCAGCTACCATAATAAGACACAGCAAGGCCTTACCATGTCTAAGCAATTCCAATTTCTGTATCACAGTTCAGAAAAATCATCTCCCTCATCACACCAATCTGTCCAACCAGCATCTCTGACAGTGCATCCAGCAGGGAATCCTTAAAGTCTGCCAAATCACTGTACACTCAGAAAATATGTTCCCAATTACGTCTTTCTTCCTTGTTATACCTCAAACATTTGCTGTCCACCTGAAGAAAAATTCTCTGGAGTCTACTTGGGGTATAAAAATATCAATGTAAACATTTCCAAGCAAAAATCCTAAATCTTCTAGATTTTGTTGCATATTTGGGAGACATACATTTATCATCCCATTGTTTCTTTGTGAATTGCTTATCCAAGCTCTCTTCCCAATCTTTTCTAACCTCCTCTGACTGATTCTTATAGTTATCCTGCAATATTTTATATACTCTAAAATAACGGTCCAAGTTAAGCTTTAAATAGGGTTAGGGAGAGACTTGGGGAGATTCGATGAATGCTCCCAATTTGCAATCTGCAGACTTGGTCAGACAGAGGCCTTTGACATTAGCCTTGACTTCTGAGAAGTAGATGACAAAGAGGAGTGGGCCCAGCACACAGCCTTGAGGGACTCCACTGGTGACTGGGCTCTTAGACGAGGTGATCTCACCAATCTTAATTCCTGGGTCCTATCTGTCAGACAGCTGTCTATCTAGCATGTTATTTAGGAGTTTATGACTAATTCTGTAAATCTGTTAACAATGGCAGAGTGAGGTATTATATCAAATGCCTTAGCTAACTTAAGGTAGGCAGTATGCTCTGTTTTACCCTCATTCATTGCCTTGGTGACCTTCTCAAACAAGTTCAGTAGGCATGCCCTTCCTTTGCCAAAGCCATACTGGGATGGATCAAGTGTCTGAAGGTCTCCTATGTCTTCACTGATCATTTCCATGATCATTATTTTCATGGCTTTGGATACAAGACTAGTCAGACTAAAGGGTCTGTAGCTTCCGTGATCTATTGATAATCTGCCCTTATGACGAGAAATTACTGCTGCAGCTCTCCATTCTCATGGAATGAAGCTTATTTTAATACTATATTTAAACAGTAACGCCTTTGGTCCTGATAGGTCATGCTTTAAACTATTCAGGAGGTATTATGGGATAATATTGGGGACCACTGAGGCTGTGTTCTTTGCCTTAGCAAGCTCAGCCAGGACATGCTCTCTGTTTTATAGCTGGAGGGTTTATATTTGAAGGTATTTCTTGAGAGGTGGCTGGGGTGTTTGGGATAAAGTCAGAAATTAATTTGTCAGCCAGCAGCTTCACTATATCACCCGACTCAGTGAACAGAACATCATTAACCACCAGTTCAGCACATTGCAGTGTGCTGCCTTTGAGTGTTCTGACATAGCTGAAGAATGCCTTATGGTTGTCTTTTGCCTGGAAGGCTATACTGACCTAAAAACTGGATTTACCGGACTTAATTAGCCCTCTTAGCTGTTTGTTTATTTTAATGAGAGAGTTCTTATTTTTTTGGGAGTTACACTTCCTGATTTTGCCATGATTTTTTTTCCTTTTGTTGTATAACTTGTTTAATCTGGGATGCTACTACGATGGTTAGTTTTCAGTTTACTTTTGGTAGGTACAGTAGCCTCTATGTAGCCACTGACATGGCTGTACGTAGTTTTTGTGAACAATTCTGCATAGATTACTGTGTTTCCTGGATTTGGAAGAGCACTGAATTTTGAAAAACTACAACTTAATAAAAAGGTAGTTTGCCTTGGAATAGTGCCTATATTATGTTAATGGGTTTACTGAGATTACCAAGTTGATATTAATTAGACCTTACCAGGGGAATGTGACATTGAGGGTGGTGCAGCATTCTTCCATATTTGTGAGTACGAGGTCCAGTAAGTCAGAACCTCTAGTAAGCATATGAACTAACTAGTTAAGGGTGTTCGTATTTACAAAGTCCAGGAATCTCTGTGCCTGCAGATTTGGGGCCATGTAGAATTCCCTCTCTATGGAAGAATAATTAAAGTCACCCATAAGTAAGATGTTAGGTTGGTTTGGTAAGCGTCTCTAATAGGTCTAAGTATGTGATATGAGTTTTACAGGACACAGAGGGTGACCTGTAGCTTGCTAGGATATGGTACAAGATTTTGTCTATGGTGACCTGCTCGTGGAGAAACTCTAGCTCATCATCCTGTTTAACCAACCTACAGGTACGTGTGTTACTGATGTATATCAAGGGATTCACTTCATAACACTGAAAACTCAAAACACTGAAAATGAGAAAACTTCATAATATAGAAGACCAAAACACTGAAACTTCAAAACAATGAAAAGTCAAAACACTGAAACTCAAAACAGTGAAAACACGTATCATACATATACTGAGTTTAAACAACATAAATCATAGAACTTTCCACCAAGTGTAAGCAGGGGGGCAAGCCCCCGTGCACCCCCACACCCCCTGCTACTTAGTGTAGTGAAGTGCAATCTTGGAATTGATATATATATAAGTAGCAGGGGGTGTGGGGGGTGCAGGGGGGCTTGCCCCCCCCAGCTTACACTTGGTGGAAAGTGCTATGATTTATGTTGTTTAAACTCAGTATATGTATGATATGTGTTTTCAGTGTTTTGAGTTTCAGTGTTTTGAGCTTTCAGTGTTATGAAGTGAATCCATATCAAGACACCTCCACCTTTAGTACCTGTCTGTGCAGCTACTGGTCTAAAAGTGTGGATGGAACTGAAACCTTGCACTGCTGAGGTATTCTCTGCAGCTTTAAACCATGTCTCTGTAACTGCACAGATGGCTGAGGAGGCATCAAGCAGTAACACCCCGAGGTTCAGTTGAGTTGATTTTGCTATGTCAGTAGGTTTGCTCATTTTGGCATTGTCTAAAAAAGGCTCCGTGGGGAAGGATAAAATTTTAGCCATTATTCAAAAGCCTAGAGGGGACAGGTGAAGACCATCCCTGGCAAAGCAAGAAAGTTAACCATGTCTAACCATGCTGACAAATTGGATCCCCTTAGAATGACACCAGACACTGAGCCAACTGTTAAAATTAATCAACTTTTGTTGGTATTGTGACATCATTCTTAGTGAAAGTAATAGTCTGCACAGTACTAGGCTCATATCAGCCTGAGACACAGTCAGACAGATTACAATGTCTCTCTTCATATAGTCTAGGGAGGTAAACCTCAGGTCATTTACACCTACATGGACTGATGAAATCATACTGGTACCTGTGGTGCATTAACTTGACTGCTTGTGTAATTTGGCAGATCCTTGCTCTAGATACGCAACTAACCATTATCTTAGCCCTGTTTAGCCTGGTTAGAGGGGCATCAGTATCTTTTACAATGGAGTCTCCTATGACTACAGTCTTAGGAAGCATGTTTGCTTCTCCTATGGGCTTCGTATTTGGAGCTCCACTAACTGAGGCTGTATGTGTTTTGCAAGGTGTTTCTTTTGTTGAGTGTTTTTGGGTTTGCTGAGGATACATTTTACTGATGGGTGTTCCAGGTGGTCTTTTTTGTTTAGGTGGATTACATTTAAGTGCCTCAGCATACGTTTGTCTATGTGCGGCTTGTGTGCTATGTATGAGGAGTGCTGTCTCCATGGTTTTGACAACATGATGCGTGCTTTTATGCAACAGTTTAGTCTCCAGTGACACTGTGTATGTACACCTCTCACATACTGTATCCTTTACTTTAAGGATTAAGTGGTTGCCATATCACCCTACTGGCTGCAGAAAAATAAAGAAATTGCATATCCATGTTGTCCAGACCCCTAATTGGTAAGCTACAAAGATGAGTCATACAGGTGTTAACAGAAGGTTCTTAAGGGTATTTGGGGGGGGGGGGTTGGAGACAGACTAGGCTATAAAATACAAAATTTAACAGCACTGCCACTGTATGTGCAACTAGTTGCTTTAAGCTGCTTGCCAGTGTGCAAGCTATTTGCTCTATATTTACTGCTTTACAGGGTACTGCTCTATGGGCAGTTCTAAAGGGAAAATGTGCTTTTAGATGTTTGTGTCTGTACATGGCACTGGCATGGTGTGCAGCTCTGTGCAAACGTGTGAGATTTATACCAGTAATGGGAATCCTTGCTTTATAATTCAGGCAGACCAGGTAAACACCCACTGCCACTAGATGAATAATCCCAGTCCTCCTAATGTAAAAGCACAGTAAAAGAGTGTCCATAGTGAAATTTTACCACAAACAAACTTAAGTAAAGACAATATCTAATGCAAGACAACAGCATTGTACTTTAAACAGTTGATAAAAGTGGGATCATTCAATAAAGTACTTCACTTTGTAGAAATGAGCCAACAGCCACTCAATTGTGCAGAATTTTTAAAAGCATTAAAAACAAGGTAAGACGATTAATAAGCCCTCCAGCCAATAAAACAACTACACACAGAAATCTCTACTGTGTTTCCCCAACCTATATAAACCAAGCTACCACTCAACTGTCTTGAGATGGAAATTCCCCTATCCTATTGATGTAAAAACATAGAAACAGCTTGGAGTGTAAAAATACACTGCTTTATCAAACATCTAGCTATATAATGAATTCAGAGAAAGTAAATCAGTAGAACAGACAATGAGAGGCAAAACGCACTTATTTCAATACAATTACAAGGAAGGACAAATGAGTAGTTCAGGATATCAACATCAGTCTAGAAATGGAGAAACTTATAAAGCTTAAAAATCACTAAGTTTAAAAAGCAGACCAAGGAATGGGAGGGTAGGTTGGAAAAACAACCAGCAAGGAGTCACCATCAGTGCTTATAATTTTGGCAGGCCTTCAATCTTAGCAGGAAAAGACAAGACCAAAGATATTCTCTGTGTATTTAAGTATCACTCAAGAAACAAATTAACCAATGGAAAAAAAAAAAGGGCACGTGAAATGTGCAGCCTGGGTAATTTAAGTGTCTATCTGCCGCACAGAACACAAACACTGGGCCAAGATGATTTCTCAAAACCGAAAACAGCTCTATCACTTTAAACAACTTGCTCAATGGAATAAAAATAAATTTAATAAAAAAGCGGTAAAATGTCTGAGTGTTATAGAAGGTAAGCAAAATTCTTTTAAAGAAGGTATAATGAAAGTGAAAAATGTTAAAAAAATGACAAAGCAACTGTGTCACATAACATTTGATTAAATGGAACAAATTAGCCTGCATGAACTAAAAAAAAATATATTGCAAAGATGAGAGATAATTCTGCTCAATACATCCTACAATAAGGGAGGAAGTTATGACATTAGGAAAGTGATGAAGTACTTTTTCCCCTCCATCTGTCTTTCTGGCTCCAACAGTTAATCATTGACTGACCTTAGAGTCCCTCCTCATCCAGCAGGCCTACCAAGCTCTCCTTCCTCCCCCATACTTACTGTGACCCATATCCGTGCCCAGTGAGAAGATAGTGACACCAGGGCAGTGACATACTGTAGCTAAGGAGAGATTTACAATGCCCTAAACTTCCCTTCCCTTGCATGCAATCATATATCAGGGGCTAGACACACAATATGATTAGATGGTCAATCATCACACCTCCACAGTGACTCAGCCAACATCCTCACCACCCAGTGGAATGCTGTCTGTATGTCCACAGCCCCCACAAAGGATCAACCACAAACAACATTTAAATACATGCCATCCCTGCTAGGATTGGCATGCCCACTCTTCTCTTGCCAGCACCTCAGAGGCTCAAGCTGCTAGGTCACCTGGCCACATTGATGCTTTTATCCCATAACACTGGCTTGGAAAACTGATTACATACTTATACAATGAAATATGTGCACTGGCAGGTTCATCTCTGCCACCAATACGATTAAGACCATCAGGACTTATCCATCCCAGGACCAAACCCAAAACCTTTCCAGGCTACCTTAGTCTCTTTACCTTTTCTACAATATTGAGCATATCAAAATCAATCTCCAGATCTTGGACAGCCAGCATAAACTGGAACACTAAACTGAAGACAGCGCTTTCTTTTGTTTTTTTTTTTTTTTTTTTTTAAGAAACACCTTTATTGAATTATCACTTGTGACACAGGCATACTTACATTTATATAAAAGTAATCAAACCATATTAACAAGTTAAAATTTAAAAACATTACACATCAGATATATTGTTCTATACAATATACCCAATCCAACATTACATAAATTGTTTAATTATTGCCTTCTTGTAAACCTCATTCCTCCTCCAAAACATTTTCTGCATGTATTACTCCCACAATTTCCATGCTTTTCTATTTAATTTACTATGATCCTTTTCTAAAGATCCCAGTTCCTGTTCTTTTATCTCTGGTACAATATTTACAACTTCAAGTATGGTTGGTTTAGACAACTCACACTATTGTTGAACTCTCTTACTGTGAAGACATTCCTTATGTCCTGGATGGAGGAAGGAGGGTGGGGATGGTGAGAGATGGAACTTTCAATATCAAGTTTCATACTTACTGTAATGCTAGCATTGTCAGCTTCATCTTCATCACCAAGAGGCCAGAGTCCTATGTTTGGTCATCTTGGGTGGTTCTCAAGAAAGAATACCCTGAACGACAGTTGCCCAAAGGGAAGACCTAAATTTGGAAATTACACTGAACCTATAGTGCCTTATGTGAAGACTGGGTAAAGATAGATGAAGGCTGCCAGCCTAGCCAAATAGAATTTTGTAGATCATTCTGTCATCTGAAAATATTAATGTAAACCACAGGCTTGTCGTCTTAAATGGTAAAAATAGTGTTACATGTGGAACTGAAAAAAATGTAATAGCGCACTCTACTGACCAAGTAAAGCATGTTGTGACCCTTTGATGTTAAAACTTGGAGTCAGTAAGTCTAGAGTGAGGCATCCTACCTATTGTTTTAAGGCCAGAGTTAATGGCCAGAATTTGCATGCAAAAATGTCCTTTATTGCACTGGTTTCTGCCCAGAGGTGAAGAATGTAAATGTAGTTTCTGTTAGCCTGGGAACCAAAGGAAGTGTGAAGAATAATGTGATGCGAACCAGGAATGTGATTTTAAAAAGACAGAGAATCAGAGAGCATTAAACATTTTTGTCTTGACCATCCAACTCACCAGCACTGTCTTGCTCTACATCTAAGTTTATCTTGCTAAGTGTTTTTCTGTGATGTCAGAACTGTGCTACTAAATTATTTTAAGTATTTCTCTGTGATCTCTGAACTCTTGACTAGCACTGTATAGTACAAAGCATTGTCTTGTGTTTTGACTGTTTGTTACTAAATATTTTTAAACCCTTTCAACTGTGGCTGTTTTTGTAGAGATAATTTAAGCTCTTTAGAGTACTTGCATGCCTTTGGTAAAATTGTACAAAGCCACTTCAATAGCTTTAGTCCTGGGCTACACTACCAACTGGATAATAATATTGCACAGCAATAACTGGACACTCTTTTAAGGGCCTTTGAGTAACTGATAAATATTAGTGGTGGCATTGGGTACTACCATACAGTCTGGGAAAAAGGGGCACAGCAGGAGAACCTGTGCCAGGCTTCTCCAGGAGTGTCTGTGTGGTTGTATAAACTCTTCTCAAAGTTTGTGTGTGTGTGTCAGCTACTTGGGTAGGGACATGAAGCACTGGTTGGACAGAGAGGGTGTTGGAGGTTTTAGCTTGCCCACTAGGCTGAGATCTGGACCCTATAGCTGTGCCAGTGGGGAGTCTTACGGGGACCTGGAGAGCAAGGGAGCGACCAGCCCCGGACTGAATGTGATCTCTGTGTGCTCTTAAGGGAAATTGCACTTTACTGTGTGTATTTGTTATCCTTTCCTCCTATATGAGATGCCCCTCACTGGTGTTAGTGGTGAGGATTGGGGCTCCTTGACTGCTGGGCCAGGACACGTGCATCACACCTTACAAAAGTGTTTAGCAATCCAGCTGCCCACATGTCATCCAAGGAAGCATTCTTGAAGAAGGCTTCTGAAGTGCCCATTGCTCTAGTGAAATGGGCATTCGTAAAATACTGTAAACACTTGACATATTTCTAATAAAATTTTCAAACAATCCAATACACAAAGAGAAAGCACTGCATCTGAAACTATGGAACATCATTTTTGGATAAAAATTATGTAAAATATTGCTGGTACTGTCGCATAAATTTTACTTTAGCTAAAAATCTAAGTTATCTTTGCACAACCAAGTAACAAAGCAAGTGTTCTCCATGGTTAGCATAATTATGGAAAACTACTAGAAGGTCAGTACATTAATATCATCTTCCATGACTCCCTTTAAAATAAAGGAAGGATTCATCCTCTTGGATATTGTGTTTTTGCATAAGACTAGATATACAGGGTTGGCATATAAGGCTTGGAGCTTTTAAATCCTCCTAGCTTATGTAATAAATAGTACAAAAATATTACTCATGAGATATTTTAACTTAGCAGAAAAAGCAGGCTGAAATGGAAGTAAAGCAAATGCCTCAAACATAAAATACTGATACCAAGAAAGAATTGGAGACTTGAGAAGAGGCTAAAGCAGGAATATGTTTTGCAAACTTCGAGAATGCCTGATAGAAATTCCATACAGCTACTGCTTGTTCTTTAACACAGGAAGAACTAAGCCCAGTGACAGACACTCAAAAATACTAGGTATGGGAACTACCTAGACCCATGGAAGTGGACCATAAAGAAAATTAAGTCCATTTGCTATGATCACGAATGGTGATTTATGGTTCTCAAAAAACTGAAATCCCATTTATATGAGATGAAATCAAGGATTTATACCTGCAAAATTTAACTAACTTCTGGTCTTTAACATGGTTTTATTATATTTTTTGCTACATCCATACAAATGCAAAAATGTAAGAAGATGGTTTGCACACAGCACTCAAACTAAGCTGACAGGAATGCAGTTTAAATACACGCAGAGAAGTTAAAAACAAAAAAAAAAACTGCAGAGAGCAGTAAATTATGAAAAAATCAAAATGGAAGCAGTTAAGAGTATCTCTTTCTCCTTCCTGTTAGTCTTGTAGTCTGCAGGATGCCAAAACCGAATCCACAGAGCTTAAACAAGCGCAAACATGGGCTTTAAAACCACAAAATTGAAAGGGATGGAAAAACTGCCCAAATGGGACAACTGTAAGATTAGCACATACTAGAAGTCTAAATATCAAGATGCAGTTGTTCGAAGCTCTCCTCAAAATGGAGAATGTCGACATCTGTGCTGTAATGGAGACCTGGTTTAAAGAGGCAGAAAGCACCCCTGCACTCCCAGGCTTCAACTCATTCCATACCTTTCAGCCCAGGAATACGTCCGGAAGCTCCAAAGGTGGTGGTGTCTCCATATTCTTAAAGGATACGCACACCTCTAGACTGGTAGCCCAGCATAATGCATCCAAGATACTTCAATTATAACTAACATTGGGTAGGACGGTGATACAAGTCAGCCTGCTAGAGAACACCAAACATGTCCCTAGACTCTCACTCCAAGTTGCTAAGCACCCTGGAATCTATCAAGTCCAACCCAATGCTCTCATACTGGGTGACTTCAACTACACTTCCATCAACTGGGAAAACTATTCAAGTACCAATGCACAGCCCCAACGCTTTCTGGAATTTATCAGTTCCAACGCCCTGGACCAGCTCATTCTGACCACCACTAGAGGAAGCAACATCCTCCACCTGGTTTTACCAACAAGGGAGACTGTTGCTCCACACCTACAGTCAATTCCTCCCTGGTTAAATCTGAACACAAACTGATCACCATGGAAATCTCCATCTCATCTACACCCCCCGCTAAGGTGACCACCCTGAAAAACTTTTCTAAAGCCAACTTTGGGCTCCTAAAAACAGAGGTGGCTAACTTCTTGGCACCCATGCCAATGGAAAACAGCTCCATGACTGCTGAATCATACACCAATGCACTGTACGAGCATGTACGCAAATGCATGGACCTTGCCATACCAAATAGAACTAAGATACGCTCCTCCAAAAAAGGAAGCCAATCTGGTGGTCCTCAGCCATCAATAAACTCTACAACAGAAGGCAGAAACTGTTCAGGGAAAAAATGAAGTCACAAAACTGGAAAACCTCCCTTATCAGTCTCAACAAAAAGCTGAGATCCCTTATCAAATCCTCTAAAGCCAGTTATGAAGGTAGAATTGCGGCTGACACCAAAAACAACCACAAAGCCTTCTACAGCTATATCAAAAACCTCAAAGGCAATATCCACATTTGCTTTGAGTTATTGCACAATGGCACCTCCTATACTGAGCCAACAGATATAGCCAACATACTGGCCAACAGATTCAGTGCCAACTTTAGGCCCCCCCCCAGGCCCTATCACAGTACCAGAAGAAAGTCTGGTACCCGCCATTTCTGTGGGACAGGTAAAAGCTGCATTGTCCAAATCCAAGAATACAGTGTCCATGGGACCTGATAATATCCCTGGCTGTGTCCTACATGAGCTACAAAACGAACTGACAAAGCATCTGTGTGCCCTGTTCAATCGCAGTCTTACCTCTGGCTATGTGCCTAACGAATGGTGCACTGCTACAGTCATCTCACTCCATAAAGGGGGAGCAACTACAGACCCTGGGAACTATTGCCTCATTAGCCTGACAAGTTTGGTATGCAAAGCTATGGAGCGCATCATCATGAACCTGCTTAACAAAGATATAGACAATCTCCACACTCTTGACCTCACACAGTTTGGCTTTGTCAAGGGGAGATCCTGCCTGCTGAACCTGCTTGACTTCTTCGAGGCAGTCACTAAGGCTGTGTATGAGGGTAAGGCAGTGCATACAGCCTACCTCGACCTGGCCAAGGCCTTTGATAACATTCCCCACTCAGGTATCATTGATAAACTCACCAAACTAGGCATCAATCCTTACATCATTAGGTGGGTTGCAAATTGGCTCACAGACAGGACCCACAGAGTGAAAGTTGTGAATTCCAAGTCAGACCGTCGACCAGTCATGAGTGGAGTCCCACAGGGCTCGGTCCTGGGCCGTCTCCTGTTTGGCATCTACCTCTCAGTAGTCCAGGCTAATACAGGAGTACACTGGCTGACCAAGTTCACTGATGACTGCAACTAGGCGTCATTATCAACTCCCTAAGTGATGCAGACATCCTACAAAAGGGCCTCTCTGAGACCAGTGACTGGTGTCGGAACCATGGCTTGAAGCTTAATGCCAAAAAATGCATTATCTCCTTTGGAAAAAGCTCAGTTCCCACAAATTACCACGTTGATGGAAGCCCTCTGTACACTGAAGGGGCCATAAGATCTGGGCACCCAGGTCAAAAGCCACCTCACCATCGACCACCACATTGCCACTGTGGTCAGAATGTCCTTCTACATGGCACATCTTATAACTAAAGGTTTTGCATCCAGGAAGAAAGAGGTCATCATCCCTCTCTACTCATCCCTCATTAGACCAATCATCAAATATAACACCCTGTTTGGTATGTACCTGACCAGACACCTACAACAGCTGGAGAGGCCACAAAAGTACCTCACACAAAAAGGATCCTAGGCCTTAAACACATGTCCTACATGGACAAACTCAAGAAACTTCAGCTATTCTCAGTCTCTTATTGTCTACTTAGAGGTGATCTCTGCCTGACTTACAAAGCCATGTCCGACCCAGCCCTACCTGAAATTCTACATCTAAAGAAATCCCAATCCCCCTACGGCACACACACTCCAGAGATCACAACCTCATTACCACAATTATCAGAACATGCTGGAGGGACAGGTTAATTTCCCAAAGACTGTCCATACTTTGGAGTAAGCTTCCCATTCATGTCAAGCAGAGCACCTCGCTGGCCCTCTTCAAGAGGAATCTTGACGAGTGGATGGGTAACAGAAAGTTCATTCCAGTGATCAATCCAGTTGCCCTACTGGATAGGTGCACTGTGAACTAACATTGAGTGGCACGGTGCCTGGGCAATTTTTTTGGGCTAGGCTTGTAAAGGCTCCAAGGCCATTAGCCTACTACACACCTATGACCCTATAAGTAGTAAACAAGAGAAAGAATGTAAGTTGTAGTGAATGAGTACTTTAGGCCTAAAGAAAATTCTGTCAAAATGACAGCGCCTTGTGTGGCAACAGCCTCTCTGACTCTGGTTGTGCACTTTATGTTTTTGTTTTTTGCTTACACGTATTGTTGATGTGTACGTCTGGTTGCCTAGTCGAGTATGTCCAGTGTCCAGTTGTCTGCAGAGGTCCGATGCAATTTTTTTTTTTTTGGTACTTGAAACTTGGAAGTAGGGCCTTCAGTGGCAAGTTGGGACAGATGCAGAAGCAGAGGCCAAAACCAGTCTGCCGGAGCGACTTTTGGAAATAAATTGTTTTCGTTGGGTCAGAAAGATCTGGAATGGATTTGGGAGCTGATGATGATGTCACAGATGGAGATGGTAATGAAGTGGATGGTGAAGAGTGAGGAGGAAGGATTGTTTGATTGGTTGTGGCCGTTCAAGTCTGTAGGTGGTGGCGGTTGTGAGGTCTGCGGGGTCGAAGTCCGGAGTGGGACTTGGATTTGCTGGTGTTTGAGTGGAGATGTGTCAATTTTTAGCTTCTGTACCTTCAGTTGGACTGGGACTTGGATGATTCTGGTGTTGGAGTGGAGATGCGGTGATTGAAGCTTCTGTGCCTTCAGCGGCTTGTTAATGTTATTGTGTGTATTTGTTCTGTGTTGCTGTGTTAATGTTTATGTTTATGTTGAGCTTGGAGGAATGTAATTTCGTTCAGCTGTGCACTTGTGCATGGCTGAATGACAAAGTTATTTCTGAATATGTTTTTACAATAATCAGACAGTCCAAAATCAGTACTTACTAGTATTTTCCCAGAAAAATGGAAGATCAGGTCCTGAGCCAGCTTAAGTTTTTCCAACACCAATCACCCTCTCAGAGCACAAAGAGTTCCTGACCATATGGGAACAGCAGGAGTTAAGCAGTCAGACCAAGGGAGTCGAGCTCTGGGTGAGCCTTTATAAATAAATGAGACACTAGGTTCTTGGAAGACTTCAGCTGCAGAGGGCAATGGGACAGCAAGTTCTTGGAAGACTTCAGCTGCAGATGCCTATTCAAAAGAGGATGTCTGTGCAGGGGGTACCCAAATGTGTAGGGGGCTAGAAGGATAACTTTACCCTTACAAAAAAGAAGTTGCATCTTACCATAACGTTCTATTTGTGTTGTCGATCCTCATCTATTCTTGACTGATGGGTTATGGTTCCGATCCTCAAACAATCCGGTCATTATACAGCTTGTGCCAGTCAAAAAAACTCTAAAGCTAATAGTCTACCCACAATGCCCATCTCTACATTACTTCAGATCGAGTTTGCTGAATTATAGAACAATGGAAGGAAACTAATTTCAAATGAGGAAGCCATGTCCAAGGAACAGAAGACCCAGGACAACACATCACTCCACCGGGGATCCATAGGAGGGGAAGAAGAGTGGGACCCCAAGAATAGATGAAGATCAACAACACAGACAGAACACTATATTTTCAGTTTGATTACTGGGGAAGTCCACTGGGCCCAGGGAGCCCATTTTCAGTGGAGGCCCGGGGAGAAAAGCTCCATGAAACAGATTACAGTAAAGATAGCAGGCCAATAAAAATAAAGGTACAAGTACAAATACATATCAAATAATACAAAGTGTCAGCAATATTGCCCATAGCGGAAAAATATTGTGCAGATACATTTTAACAAATTTACACAGTTAAAGTCAAACGTCAAAAGCTATTTACAGAGTGTGAGAGATCGAATGGGAATTAACTATAGAAGGTTATAGCCAGCTATAAGGTGCTTAGGGTCTCAGGAGGATACCCTCCCAGGGGCTTTTGTTAAAGAGTTCTAGCTAGGGAGAATGCAGTTACATTTCCATTTGGAGGAGAGGTAGGTGCAAGGCTAAAGTTGTCTGTGTTTGACATTGTCCTTTATGTGGAATGGAGAGAGTTCCACTTCTTAAGGAGAAGGAGAGGAGAAGTTGTCCGGCAGGATGTTTAGGTTTGTGGACAGTAATTAAGTTTTGGTGTTCAGATCTGAGAATTCTATTTGGGGTGTATGGGGGAAGAAAGTTAGAGTGGAGCATTTGGTTGGATTAAATATTAGTCTATGTGCTGTAGTGAGCTGGAGGAAGTCCAGGTAATTTGTGAATTCTAACCAGTTGAGGAATTGGAGGTAACACAGTGATGAGTGGAATGTTTGGCTTTGGTGGGAAATTTAGAAATTTTGTTATAACAGCTTTTAAGTCTGGAAGTGATAGAAGAGGATAGGTTAGTTAGTAGTGGGGTGCCGTACAGAAGAGAGGGAAGGAAGTAAGAGGAGCCCAGAGTATGCCTGGTAGAAGTAGAGAGGAAGTGGTTGTTCCTGTATAGCATACCTAGTTTTCGGTGGGTTTTCTTTATATTTTGCTGAATATGGATGTCGAACTTGAGGTGTTCGTCTATAGTTACACCAAGTAGTTTGGCAAAGGGAACAACTTCGATCAGAGAGTTGTTTTGGCAAAGGACTTGGAAGGAATTTTTATCAAGAGAGAGATTTTGAGGGTGTGACTAGTAGTATTTTAGATTTGTTAGCATTGAGAGAAAGGTGATTTCGGCGCATCCAGATCTCAGTAGTTGAGAAGGCATTCTGAGGTTTAGATAGGAGTTCAGGGTGGTTAGAGGCAAAGTAGACAAGTGTAGAGTCATTTGCATATTGGATGACTTTGGCATTAGGAACAGCAGAGTGAAAGTTACTGATAAAGATATTAAACAGCATTGGTCCTAGGTTGGACCCCTGTGGTACTCCAGTAGGGGTGGGTAAGAAAGATGAGGTGCCTTTTTTCAATTTCACAGCCTAAGATCTATCTGACAGATAGCTTGAGAACCAGTAAAGAGTGTTTTGGGAGAGATTTAGGTTTGAGAGGTGACTTAGAAGGTGCTTATGGGAAACAGTATCAAATGCTTTAGAGAGATTTAGGAGCACTGTGAATACTAAGTTCCCAGAATCTCGGGCTTGAATGACAGTTTCTAAGAATGAGAGTAGAGCTGTTATGGTGCTATGTCCTGGTCGGAAGCCATGTTGGGTAGGGGTAAGAAGTTGCTTTTTTATTCAGAAAAGGCATAAGTTGGAGGTGGATGCATTTTTCTAGGATTTTGGAGATTGGAGAAAGAAGAGCTATAGGGCAGAAATCTGAAATGTTAGTGTTTTTGCCTCCCTTGTGGAGAGGAAGAATAAAGGCGAATCACCAGAGTTTAGGGATATAGGATTCCTTTATGGATCTATTAATTAGGATACTAATTGGGAGAGCTATACCATCGGCAGCAGACTTGAGAAAGGAAGAGGGGATGTTGCCAGGTGCATTGGAGCAGGGTTTAAGTTTGGATAGAAGTCTTTTTATGTAGTTAGCAGAGACAGGTTTAAGCTCAAACATAAGGGGGAAATTATTTGGGGATTCAGATGAGGTGGAATGTAGGAGAGAGGGTTGGGAAGAGTTTCTGTTAGGCCAGATATTGACTCTACAAAGAAAGAATAGTGAGGCTAATTTGAGGTCAGATTTACATGGGTCCGGGCAGGGGTTATTTTTGGAGCCTGGGTTGAGGAATGAGTTTATGGAGTTCCAAAAAAGCCTAGTGTTTTGGGGATGGTTGGACTGGAGCTTAGTGTAGTACGATTTTTTGCCTTTGAAGATTTGTTTTTTACAAAGTTCCGGAGATGTGTATATTGGATAAGGGATTCGGGAAGTTTATTCTTTTGGTAAAGCTTCCAATATTTGTCTCTTTTTGATGCATAAAGTACAGTTTTGTACCTACCATAAATGTAGATGTCCGAGAGGAATGCATCTGCAGTCTTTACAAATGGGTTGTCCTGTCGTCAGGCAGCCCTTCGGTCGGCCGGATTCCAAAGTCTGGGTCTGGCTTCGGCTGGTGTCGCACTTCACCCGACGTCATTGCGGCAGTTATTCGGGTATAAAGGCATCAGCCAACGCCATTTTCCTCAGTGTTTCTTGCCCCAGATGCCAGGTGCCCTCTTGGATGGCTAAATTTGGATAAATGCCAAAGTTTCCAAATAGTAGAGAGCAAACACACAAAATAAGCATGTATGTACATATATACAAACAAATACACCATAATAGATCCCCCCCAAGCTAGCTGAAGATTGGCAAATACCCTAGGAGTACCTCAGAGGGGAAGGAGGGTGGGTAATCCTGACTGCAGATGCATTCCTCTCGGACATCTACATTTATGGTAGGTACAAAACTGTACTATGTCCTTCAAGGATGCATCTGCAGTCTTTACAAATGGGTAGAATACCATAGCTAAACTAGCGGAGGAGGAAATGAGAAGAGATTATGGTGTAGTTAGGATCCCTTGCAAAACAGCAGTGGCAAAACCAGCACGGGATCTAGAGTATAGAGGTAAGTTATAATGCTTGGCAAATGTATGCACGGAGGTCCAAGTAGCAGCCTCTATAATGTCCTTGGTAGCCACTCCTCGGAAGAAAGCTGTGGTAGTGGCTGTAGCCCTTGTGGAGTGAGGCCTGATGTTCTCTGGAGTTTTCTTTCCATGGTAGGAGTAACAAAATCTAATGCAATTTCCTATCCATTTGGAGATTGTCTGTTTAGAAATTGGTTTTCCTTCCTTTCCTGTTGCATATGCTACCAGAAGCTGGTCAGTTTTTCTATTGTTTTTTGTCCTGTCCAGGTAGTAGCGTAATTGTCTGTGTACATCCAAGGTATGTAAGAGCCTTTCTCCCCTGTTCTGTGGGTTGGGGAAGAATGTAGGAAGGTGGATAGCCTGATTTAAAGAGACTCTGGATACCACCTTAGGCATAAATGTAGGATTTGTTTTCATGGACACTCTATCTTGATGGAAGATCATGAAGGGTTGCACTGCCATTAATGCCTGTAGTTCAGAGACCCTTCTTGCTGAAGTTATTGCCTGCAGGAAAGCAGTCTTCCAGGATAAGTAATGTAATTCTGCTGTTGCTGCTGGTTCGAAAGGAGGAAGAGTCAGTTTTTCTAGCACAAAGTTCAAGTCCCATGCTGGCAATGGGGGTTTCCTGGGAGGTTTTACATTTTTAATTCCTCTCAGAAACTGTCTGAGCAGAGGATGCGAGAAGACAGGAGGATCCAAGCTGTATTCTGCTGAAATAGCTGATGCATGTATCTTGATGGAAGAATAGGACAGGCCTGTATGGAAGAGCTCCGCCAAGTACTCCAGGATGTTGGCTATGTTCACCAGTGTCACATCTTGCCCCTTTGCAGTACTCCAGATGAGATATCTTTTCCATTTTGCTGCATAATTCTTTCTTGTTGAAGGTCTACGAGCCTCCAGGATTATGTCTTTAACCCTTTGGGATAAATTTGGGTTAATTGCTGTTATGTAATGTTCCAGGCAGTTAGCTGCAGAGTTTTTAGGTTTGGATGCAGGATGTTGTAGTTGTTCTGTGTTAGCAGTAATGGGATCAAAGGCAGTGTCCATATTTGTTCCCGGGACATGCTCCTCAGCAGTGGATACCAATGTTGTCTTGGCCAGTCTGGGGCTATCAGAATGATCCTCGGACGTTCCTCTTTGATCTTCAGAAGCACCTTGTGCATCAAAGGAAGTGGTGGGAATGCGTATGCTGTCAGGCTTTTCCAACTGAAAGATAGGGAGTCCACCTTCCAAGCAAGTGGGTGGTAAGTCCTTGTGCAGAATTACTTCAACTGGTGATTGAATGGGGATGCAAACAAGTCTATTTGTGGTAATCCCCATTCTCTTGTGATGGTTTTGAAGATGTCCGGATGCAGCATCCATTCGTGGGCATCTGTTGTAGTTCTGCTTAATATGTCTGCTAGAATGTTTTCCTTCCTGGTACATAAATTGCCTGTAACTGAATGTTGTAGCTCAGAGCCACATCCCATAGGTCCAGTGCCAGCCGGCATAGAGGGTATGAGTGTGTGCCTCCCTGTTTGTTGATGTACCACATAACTGTGGTGTTGTCTGTCCTTATCATCAACTGGCCTTCTTGGAGAAAAGGTCTGAATGCCTGGATTGCCAATTTTACTGCCATCATTTCTTTTAGATTTATGTGCAGATGCAGCTGGTCTTGAGTCCATAGGCCTTGAATGCACTTGCCCAGCATGTGTGCCCCCAACCGAGGTCTGAGGCATCTGTCGTGATGGTTTGTCTTGGTTGACTTTTGCAGAAGGGCAATCCTGTGTTTGATTGGCAGGCCTGAGCCCACCATAGGAACTCTTGCTTCAGGCATGGGATAATTGGAATTTTGGTTTCTAGGCTGTGCTTGTGCTGGGACCACAAATTCTTTAGGTACCACTGTAGCTTTCTCATATGCAGCCTGGCATGAGGGACCAGTATTATGCAGGATGCCATGAAGCCTAGAGCTTGTAGCACTTTTCTTGCAGTTAGATGGTTCTGCTTTGTTAATGCCAAGAAGTAGAGAGGAAGTTGCTCTTTCTTTTCTGCAGTTAGAAATGCCATTTGTTTTGATGTGTCCAGTTCTGCACCCAGAAAGGTTATTCTTTGGGATGGAATCAGCCTTGACTTTTTGGTATTGACTGTATATCCCAGGGCTTGCAGCAGGTAGATGACTCTTTGTAAGTCTTCTGTTAGTTTGTTTTGTTGTCCGCTTGTATCAGGCAGTCATCCAGGTAGGGATAGATTTGAATCCCCTGAAGTCTGCAATGAGCGATTACTGATGCCAGGCATTTCGCGAACACTCTGGGCGCAGTAGATAAGCCAAAGGGCAATGCTGAGAATTGATAATGCTCTGATCCTGCAAGAAATCTGAGGTATCTTCTGCAAATTGGTCTTATGGGGACGTGCAGGTATGCCTCCTTGAGATCTAGAGTTACCAGCCAAGACTCCTTGCCCAGCATGGGAAGAAGCTGCTGTAGGGTCAGCATTTTGAATTTTGGAACAATGAGGAATGTGTTTAAAGCAGACAGGTCTAGAATAGGCCTCCATTTGTTTTCTTTTCTTGGTACCAGGAAGAGTCTGGAGTAAAATCCCTTTCCTTGCTCCATAGATGGTACCTTTTCCACAGCTCTCATTCTTAATAATTGAGATATTTGTTTTAGAGCTTCTGTCCTTTGAGTAGGTGGTTGGTTTGGCATTCCTCTCTTTCCTGGTAGAGTATGGAAATGGAACCTGTAACCTTGGCCTATAGTTTGCAAAATCCATTTTTCTCTTGTAATGCAGTGCCAGTTTCTTGAAAATAAGGTTAGCTTTCCGCCTAAGGGTGCTTCTAGTTGTTCCCTGGTAGGCGGTGCCACCGCCAAGTCACTGTGATTGAGTTGTTGTAGTGGTGGTGGCTGTATCCGTGCCTCGTCGGTTGTTACCCTGCCACTGGCGACCCCTGTAGGCACCCCTGGATTGGTTTCTGCCTCTAGAGCGCCTATTCCTGCCTCTTTGTGCCTTAGAGGAGTCCGGAAAGGACCAATTCTTGGAGGGCCAGTTCCTACTAAACCTTGGAGGTTGAACTTGTAAGAAATCTTTCACTGTTTGCACAGATTTTGCTTTCTCTTCCATCTTTTTAGTACCTGCTGTGCAGGGGAACCAAATAAATTGACCTTGTCCATAGGTGCATCCAAAAGCTTAGATTTGACATGGTCTGGTAATGCCTGTTCTTTCAACCATGCATGCCTCCTGATAACTGTGCCAGTCATGGCTGATCTAAAGGAAGCCTCCAGTGCATCATAGCCACATTTTAAAGAATGGTTACTAACCTGCTGTATGTTATGTACCATTTCTTGAACATACTTTTATCTAAAGATTCTTCAGAGGACAGCTTTTTAGTCAACTGGTCAAGCATAAACTCTTGATATTGAATCATATGAAATTGGCAGTTCAAAGCTCTAGCTGACAAAGTAGCAGAGGTGTAAACTTTTTTACCCCATCTCTCTAAGGACCTGGATTCCCTTTCAGAGGGGAGGGGGTTTTTAGAAGAAGTAGCTGCTACAGCTTTAGGACCCTGGGAGATAGTCTCTGGATCTGCAAAAGGAGCCTTATATAAGTGGTGATGAGTGTCCGGGACCCTGTAGTACCTATCGGGCTTAGCAGGAGCCGGAGGTAAAGAATAAGGAGCAGTGCAAGCATCATTAAATGCATCAGAGGAATCATCTGTGGATACTGGCTCAGGGGGCTCTGCTCTAGGCCTCTTTTCTGGAGGAGGGAGAGAGGCCCTGTCTGGATGAGGCTGGGCTCCACGAATTAAAGAGATGAGATCCTCAGCCAAAGAAAGCATATGGGAGCTGGTGCTGGGCCTGTGAGAGGGGGGCTTGGCAGGCACAGCTTTTGATGCTTTGGCTGCTTTAGCCCTGGCAAAGGCCTTAATAGACATAGCTGGAGGAGGCCTAGCAGCTCCACATGCAGGGGTTGAAATATCCAGGGGAATGGTGTCTGATAAATCCTGTGAAACCGCAACAGAAGGTTGGATTTCAGAAGCCGTTTCTACCAGGTTAGAAGAGGCCTCGGTAGAAGGCATGTTATCGGCTGAAGAAAGAACCGCTTGCTCGGTTTCGGCCGAAACCGAGACACTCGTGGTTTGCTTAACCGCGGTTTTGGCTGAAACCACGGACCGCGAGTGTCGGTCCTTTTTTTTGCGTTTTTTGGTTATTTGCGTAGTCGGAGGATCCGACGGCATAATGTAGGCAAAATCGGAGCCAAAAATCTGTTCAGCAAAGTCCGACCGACGTCTAAGCGTCCGTCGGTTAAAAGAAGCACAGGCTAGACAAGCTGCTACGTCGTGGTCTGGGCCTAAACAATGTATGCAATAGGAGTGGAAATCTTTATGAGGTATTTGTTTCCCACAAGATAAACAGTTATTAACTTTCTCTGACATCGGCTGAGGCAAGAAAGAGTCCCCAACGGAGTACTTAGCTTTATAGAAGTCTTCGAAGTAGTATTCAGTAGTAGTAATCTCTGGATCTGACCGACCAGCACTTGCGAACAGCTTCTGCTTCGGGCGCCACGCGGCAAGAAAGACTGAGGAAAATGGCGTTGGCTGATGCCTTTATACCCGAATAACTGCCGCAATGACGTCGGGTGAAGTGCGACACCAGCCGAAGCCAGACCCAGACTTTGGAATTCGGCCGACCGAAGGGCTGCCTGACGACAGGACAACCCATTTGTAAAGACTGCAGATGCATCCTTGAAGGACATTTTGCTTTGTTTCTTTGGTTAGTCAAGGGGCAGTTATAGTTTTTATTCTTTTTTTCCTTGGTGGAGCTAGGAAATTTAGAGCATCTAGGAAAGTAGAATTAAAGTGGTCTATGGCTTTATCGAGTGGCAGGATTTTTAGAATGCTCCAATTAATTTGTCTGAAATAGCTAGAGAAGGTTTTGGGGTCAAAATTACTAAGGTTGTGGGTCTGAATATATTGATGTTGGTGTGGATGGGAGGTGGTTGCATGGTAAATGAAAGCTGGGAGGTGGTCACTAATAGAGTCAGGGATGGTGCCAGAGTTGGTAATTTTATTTGGATGGGTGACTAAGATCCAGTCAAGAGTGGATCCTGGGAGATTTCTTTTATTGGGTCTGGTGATGGAGTGGGTTACTTGAGTAAAGTTAAAGAGGTTAATGGACAGGGAGGGTATGGAACTGTTGATTTTATTCCAGTTGATGCTTACATTGCCTAGTATGCAACTTTCAAGGTTAATTTCAGCTGAGGTCCATTGGAGTATATCTTCAAGGGTTGAGATGTTATTTCCGAGTGGGCTATAAAGGGCGATGATACAGAGGCTTTTGTGATTATTCATGTTTAATAGGCCACCTGTTAGTTCTGCATTGGCGAATTTAGGAATGGGGTTTGGTAGGGGAATTAAGGCAAGTAGACTGGAATACAGTAATGCAATGCCTCTGCCTTTTTTTCTTTGGGCGATCACATCTAAGAGTGTGAAATCCAGAGGGCAGGATTTTGGAGTCAGAAATGTGGGGATTGAGCCAAGTTTCAAAGATGGCTCCAATGTCAGGTTGGTTATGACTTAGCCATGCTTGAAAATGATATGCGTTGTTACTGAGACTCTGGGCAATGACTGTGAAAAATTTAAGAGCATTGTAGGGGGATGAAAGGTTAGAGGAAGGGGGAGGGTAATTGTTATTTGTAGGTGGGTTAGGGTGAATGTCTCCAGCTAAGACAAGGTTATTGAAGGAAGTTATTTTAGTGTGTTTTGGTTTGGATTTAGGGTATTCTGGATGGTCTAGTATTTGTTTAAAAGTAAGTGTCTTAGCAGTAGTGGAAATAATTTTAGGATTAAAAATGTGCAGAGGGTTGAGCTGAAACAGAGAGGAGGAGATGGAAAAGAAATGATTATTTATGTGAGGGAGGAGATGGTTTTGTGTGGGAGTATGGTAAGGAGTAGAGAGAGTGGAAGCTGATTGGAGTTACAGGAGCTGGCATGGTATAAAACTGTTAGGAGTAGGAGGAGGAAGATGGGGGTTCGGAGTGTTAGGAACTGTAAGGAAAGCATGGTTAGAAAAAGGAAGTTTAACATGTGAGGATTTGTAGTGGGAGAGAGAGAGAGCGCTGTGGGGTGAGAGAAGGTAGCGAAAGAGTGATGTATTTAATTATTGATGTATTTAATTACTGTGGGTGAAAGGAAGAGGGGTGAAGAGGGAAAGCCTTTGATCGGATGGTTGACTGTGGGTGAAAGGAGGAGGGGTAAAGAGCGGAAGGCTTTGACTTGATGGTTGACTGCGGGTGAAAGGAGGAGGGGTAAAGAGGGGAAGGCTTTGACTGGATGGTTGTCTTGAGTGGATAGGGAGTGGTAGAAATAAAAGTAGGAGTAGTGGGGGTGTGTGGAAATTGGGGGCAGGATAGGGGAATGGAGTGAGCCCACATGGCAAATGGAGCAGGTAGAGTCAAGGAGAAGGAAGAAAAACAGTGAAAAGTTATCAGTGAAGCGGAGAACTATCTCAAAGGTAAGGAGGCACTGTGTGTGTGAAATCAGAAGGATGCAGAGGGTTGACGGGGCATAGGAGCTGAAAACAGGGCAGTAGCAGTTTAGCAGAATATAGTACGTATTAACAGGGCTGAAACAGGGCAGTGATAAATTAACAGAACAGTTATAGTACTTTTGGCTTGTATTAAAAGGCAGGTAGTGGTTGAACATTGCCACCTGGTGGCCTAACTGAGTAAACACAATGGTAAGCTATGAGCACTCAGAGGAGGGGGGAAAGAGCCTAGGAGAGTAAAGGGAGATAAAATCCATGGCAGACTGCTAGCGAATGCACGCAGGGTTACTATACAACAGTGTTAAGTATAGGATATATTTTTATTTTACAATAGGGTATATACACGTTTAAAGCTGGTTCTTGAGGAGGCAGAGTGGTTACAGAGGCACTGCAGGATCCCTTTAGGATGAACTTTACAAAAATAGTAACAAGAATCACAAACAAAAACAATACCAGGTAGTAACTTACATGCGAGCACACTATTGGGGATTCCTATGAAGCAAGGCAGAAGAGCCAAGTCAAAAGATGGTGCCTTTCTACATCAGGTTTTTTGATACCTGTGTAATTAAGCAGAAGTGGGAGGGAGGTGTGCAGATTCAAGGTGGGGGGGGGGGGGGGTAGACACAAAGTAATATAAGGTTGTGAGTCAGAAAAACTGGACTAGACCAGCTGCTAAAAAGAAAACAGGAAAATCAAACTTAAGTCAATTTCAGGTCAGTGTAGTGCAGTATCTTCCTAATAACTACAAATCTTATACTACTAATCTAGTACAGTGTGGTGAAAAGGACCACCACGTCTACAGGGGAAAAAAACTGAAGTATGAGCTGCAGGTACATGGGTAACATTTTTCCAAGATAAAGTAGCTTTAAGTAATTGACCTAGGAGTACAATAGGAAGAGAAAAATGGGGGGAGACCAGTAGTGTGCATGAGTACAGTGAAAGGGGAAAGAGTCTTCAGTTTAGAAGACAGATTAAATACAACTCTAACATACACTAGTGCAGCTGAAAGCACTTTAGTGTTTCACCGATGCAGGGTCTCACAGTGCAGGGCAACGAGATAGCATTGGGTTGATTAGAGGTTGGCCAAGACACACAATGAAACTTTTGTTGAGGGGAATGCGAGCACACTAATCGGGATTATTATGAAGCAATGCAGAAAAGCTAAGCCCAGCTGCTGGTTCAATGGGGGGGGGGGGCTGTGATAAGATGCAACTACTTTATCTGATGTTGTCAATCGTCATCTATTCTTGACTGATGGGACAGAGTCCCTAGCTACTTTAGATCCTGGGTGGCCCTATGGAAGGATATTCCTGAGAACCATAGAACCAAAGGTGGCTCTTCCCCTGGAGACCAAATCCAATTTTTAATGAGTAACAAAGGTATGCGGAGTAGCCCATGTTACTGCTGTGCATATTTCATTCATGGAACATTTTGAATGGAAGACTGCTGAGGTAGCCATAGATATAGCGGAATGCACCTTAACCAGCATTGGAAACTTTAGATTATTTTTGTTATACATGAAAGAAATACAATCTCTTAACCATTTCGACAAGGTAACCTTGGAGACAGATGTCCCTAAGGTTGCGCCAGAAAAGGAGGCAATGTTTCTGATCTCCTAAATTCTTTAGTTCTGTTGAGATAGAAACATAACTGTTTGTGAACATCTAACAGGTGTAAGCAACATTCACCTTTATTAGAAAAATTTGGAAAGAAGACAGGTAAAGCTACAGCCTGATTAATGCTGGACTCAAACCACCTTCAGAAGAAATGATGGATTTGTCCCGAGTGTAACTCTATCCTTCTGGAAAATTAAGTAACGCGGTTTTGAACATAAGCCTTGCAATTCAGAAATGCATCTTGCAGAGATAACAGCTATAAGTAAAAACATTTTTCAAGAGAGAAACCAAGTCACAAGTAGCTGCTGGTTCAATGGGGGGGGGGGGTTACTAGTGACTACAAACAATAGTCAGGTTCCATGGTGGTAGAGGATCTTTAAATGAGAGATTTAAACAGATAGCTCCCTTGAGGAATACCTTACAAAGTCTGTGATAAATTAAAGGTAGATCTCCGAAGCCATTATGAAAGTTAAGGAGATGGCTGCTAGAATGACCTTAACTATACAAGCGGAAGCTCCCCTGTCAAACGGAATGGCCAAAAATTCTAAAACTTTTTCCACTGGGGCTGAAAAGGGGCAGAGGCCATTATCACAAGCCCAGATTTAAAATCTTTTGCATTTAATGAGGCAGCAATACCTGGTGGATGGTTTATGGGATGCAAAATGTTTCTTACTAGGGGTAGAATATTATTATGCTTGGCGATTAACGGAACTGGAGGAACCAAGCAGTTAGCTTGAGACTTTGAAGACTGGGATGCACCAGTCCCCTAAGGGTGAGACTGAAGGTATGGAACTAGGTCCAGAATCCATGGACGGTGAACTAGATGAGGCCATAGGAAGGGACAACAAATTTGTTGATGCCAGAAGGGTACAATGAGGATTACTTTGCTTCTTAACCTGGTTGCTTTCTTGAGGAAAAGAGGTATCAGAGGGATAGGGGGAAAGGCATATAGGAGACCCGGGGGCCAATCGAGGAGAAGACCATCTCTTGGGGACTCCCTGTAAGGGGGAATTAGGGCAAATAGCTTCTGCATTTGTTGTTTTGGGGTGAAGCAAAAAGGTCGCAGCAAGACTTGCCCCAGTGATGAAAGATCATCTTCGCTACCTTGGAATTGAAAAACCAATTGTGAGGCATTAGAATGCATCTGCTTAGTTTGTCCGTTATCACGTTTGAACTCCCCTCCCTGGGATGTGCATTGCTATCACAAAGTGGTTGGAGGCAATTACCCATTGCCACACACGGAGGGCTTCTCGACACATGGGATAGGATTTGGTTCTCCCTTGCTTGCTGATGTACCAGACTATGGACATGTTGTCTGATTGAATTGCAATCATTCCTTGAAGTACGGCAGAGTGACATGTTTGCAAAGTTAGTAGCACCGCCGTCAGCTCCAGAACGTTGTTATCCAGCTTGTCCTCTTTCGGGAACCAAATATCTTGGACTGTCTTTCCCAGATGGCATCAGTGATCACTATGGCTTTGGGTTGAGAAAGGACAAAGTGGCAGCCCAAAAAAGTTTGTTGGGATTCCATTCACCAGGATAGGTTCTTTTTGCAGCGACTTGTGATGAGTATGGGGTGGTTCATCGGGTGGGTTAGAATGGACCACTGATTTGCAAGAAGCCACTGCACTAATCTCATGTGAAATCTTGCTAATGGGACCAGAGTGATCACTGCTGACATGGAGCCTAATGCTTGAAGCACTAACAGGGCTGGTACTTTGAGCACAGGAGAGAATGAACTTGAAATTATATTTTCTCTAGCCTGTGGGGAGGAAGAGAAGCCACACAAGAGAGAGTGTTGAGATGAGCTCTGATAAATTCCATATCCTGAGAGGGGGTCAGTTGAGACTTTGTAAAGTTGACCGTGATGCCTAGCTGCAGGAACAACTGCAGGGTGAATTCTGTTACCTGAAACAGCAGATGTCTGGTGGAAGCTGTTATGACCTAGTCGTCTAGATATGGAAACTCCTGGAATCCGTGGAATCTCAAGTGAGCTGTTACTGCTGCCATACATTTGGTGAACACCCTGGGGGCTGTGGTGAGACCAAAAAGCAGCATCCTGAACTGATGATAACAGGTTCCTAGCCAGAAGCGGAGAAAAGTACAGTTTTGTACCTACCATAAATGTAGATGTTCGAAGATCCACATTGCTGCAGTCCTTACATATGGGTAGTCCGCTGTCCTCGGTCGGCCCGAATACCAAAGTATTAGGCTGACGTCGGTCAAGGTGCTTAAAACTGACATCAGGACGTCAGGGTACAAAAGCGCATGACCGACGTCATATCCTCAGTCTTTTCTTGCCCCAGATGTCAGAAGGCCCTAAAAAGAAAGGCCAAAGCCAAAAAACAGGAAAAAACAACCAACCACCCCTGCACTAACCATATTTACAATATTTACAACCCAAACCACATAACCACCTCTAACTACAGAGGGGAAGGAGGGAGGGTTGGACTGCAGCAATGTGGATCTTCGAACATCTACATTTATGGTAGGTACAAAACTGTACTATGTTCTTCATCTCACATTGCTGCAGTCCTTACATATGGGTAGAATCCCAAAGCAGAGGTAAGGGAGGATGGCAAAACTATAAAGCATTAGGAGCTGCCAAAATGCCCTGTAAAATTGCAGTGGCAAATCCAGCCCTAGATTTAGAGTAAAGTGGAAGGTGGTAATGCTTAGAGAAAGTATGCACTGAACTCCAAGTAGCTGCCTCCAAAATATCTTTAGTAGCCACCCTTAAAAAAGCTGTAGAAGTGGCAGTAGCCCTAGTGGAATGAGGCCTAATCCCAGCTGGAATCTCCTTACCATGATGGGAATAACAGAATGCAATACAAAAACCAATCCACTTAGAAATAGTTTGTTTTGAAACAGGTTTGCCCTGAGAACCCAAAGCAAATGAAATAAACAACTGCTGAGACTGTCTGAACCCTTTAGTTCTGCTCAAATAATATCGCAACTGTCTGTGTATATCCAAAGTGTACAAAATCTTCTCCCCTTTATTTTGGGGGTTTGCATAAAAAGTAGGCAAATGAATAGTTTGGTTTAAAGCCACACTAGAAACCACTTTAGGCATAAAGGAAGGGTTAGTACGCAAAGACACCCTATCCTTGTGGAAAATTAAAAAAGGCTCAACCGCCATAAGGGCCTGTAATTCAGAAACCCTTCTCGCAGAGGTAATGGCCAACAAAAAAGCAGTCTTCCATGATAAATATTTCAACTCGGCAGCCGCTGCAGGCTCAAAAGGTTGTAGAGTGAGTTTCTCCAACACAAAATTGAGATCCCAAGCAGGAGTAGGAGCTCTACGTGGGGGTCTTATATTCTTTGCCCCTCTAAGGAATTGCTTAAACAAAGGATGAGAAAATAATGGTGGGTCACAGTCATAGTGAGCAGAAATTGCTGCAGCATGAACCTTTATAGAGGAGAAGGACAAACCTTTGTCCAATAACTCAGTAAGGTATTGAAGAGCAACACTTAAATTAGGTTTAGAAACATCAAGGTCCTTTGCTGTACTCCAAATTAAAAATCTCCTCCATTTATCTGCATAAACTTTCCTTGTACTAGGCCTTCTGGCCTCCAAAATAACATTCAAAACTTGTTGTGGAAGCTGAGACCCTCCAGGGTTTAAAACAGAATATGCCAGGCTGTTAGATGCAGAGAGTGAAGTTTGACATTGAGTAAATGACTGTTCTCCTGAGACAGCAGGTGTGGAATCGAAGGCAAAGGCCATGGAGGCTCCCGAACCAGACTTCTCAGTAATGGGTACCAGTGCTGTCGAGGCCAATCCGGAGCTATTAAAATCATGGTTGGTTTGTCCTGTCTGACCTTCAGGAGTACCTTTGGGAGGAGAGGCAGTGGTGGAAAGGCATACACGTGAAGATTGCTCCAACTGAATGAGAGAGCATCCACTTTCCAAGCTGTGGGATGAAACCTTTTTGTGCAAAACTTTGGCAGCTGGTAATTTAGTGGAGAAGCGAACAGATCTATGTCTGGAGTTCCCCATAACACTGTCAATTTTTGAGATACATGAGGATCCAATTTTCACTCGTGGGGATCCATAATTTGTCTGCTCAACACATCTGCTAAGGAGTTCTGTGCTCCTGGCAGAAACCTTGCCTGAAGATTTAGCTGTAAACTGAGAGCAGTCTCCCACAAAATCATTGCTTGTCTGCATAGAGGGTATGAATGTGTCCCCCCTTGCTTGTTGATGTACCACATGACAGTTGTGTTGTCTGTTTGAATCAACACCTGCCCTGGAAGAAGTAAATCCTTGAAAGCCATCAATGCAAATTGGACTGCTAACATCTCCTTCAAGTTGATATGTAAATGTTGAAGTCTGGCAGGCCACGTGTCTTGTACCCATTTTCCATTCAGATGAGCTCCCCAAGCTTTGTCTGAGGCATCTGTCGTTAGAATCTGACTCGCCTCTGGTCGGGTCACAGAGAGTCCCTTGTTTAGGTGACATTCCTGAGCCCACCACAAAAATTCCTTTTGAATGCAAGGTATTATCTGAATGACAGTGTCCATATCTTGGCAGTGTTGCGTCCATACATTTTTGAGATACCATTGTAGCTTCCTCATATGCAGTCTGGCATTGGGAAGTACCAGAATACAAGATGCCATGAACCCCAAGGCTTGAAGGACTGTCCTTGCAGTCAGCCTGGACTGACGAGACAATTGATGGAAGTAAAGAGAAAGATTCTTTTGTTTGTCCAGGGTCAAAAAGGCCATCTGGGATGCTGTATTCAGTCTCACACCCAGAAAGCACATGTCCTGAGAGGGTACTAGACTGGACTTTATTTCGTTCACAGAATACCCTAGGCATCTTAACACTGCCATCACATACTGTAAATGATGAAGAAGTTCTTCTTTTCCTTGAGCCAGAATCAGGCAATCGTCCAAATAAGGATAGATTTGTATTCCTCTTAGCCTGAAGAAAGCTACCACTGGAGCCAGAACCTTTGTGAACACTCTGGGCGCAGTAGATAAGCCAAAGGGCAATGCAGAGAACTGATAATGAAAAATCCCAGCCCAAAAACGCAGATACTTCCTGCAACTGGGCCTGATAGGAACATGAAGGTAAGCCTCCTTGAGATCCAGAGTCACCATCCAGTGATCTTTGCCCAGCAGAGGTAAAAGCTGTTGTAACGTCAACATTTTGAACTTGGGAATGTCCAGATATGTGTTGAGGATAGATAAATCCAAAATTGGTCTCCACGTGTTCCCTTTCTTTGGTACTAGAAACAGGCGAGAATAAAATCCTAGGCCCACTTCTGGCAGAGGGACCGGTTGTATAGCTCCTATTTGAAGTAGTAGAGAAATCTGTTTGTGAGCCTCTAGTCTTTGCTGAGGAGGAACGTCTGGCATGCCTTTGAAAGGAGGTAAGGTATGGAAATAAAACTTGTAACCTTGGTGTATGATATCCAATACCCATTTGTCTTGGGTAATTAAAATCCAATTTTCCTTGAAGAGTGCCAACCGTCCTCCCAAAGGTGCTGCCAGGCAAGAAGAATCTGGCAGCCGAAAGGTAGGTCATTGGGCCTGTTTACGAAAGGACTGGCCCCTGCCCTCACTCGAAGACTGTGCAGGTGAACTCCATGTTCTAGGTCTGAAGGAACTCTGAGCTCTGCCCCTACCACGTCTAGATCTACCCCTAGGCTGAGAATCAGAAGAAGGATACGTCCACCCCTTAGCAGGCCAATTTCTACTAAACTTTGGAGGCTGAACTTGCAAAAAATCTTTAACAGTCTGCATAGACTTAGCCTTGTCTTCCAATTTCTTCAAGACTGACTCCACAGGTGGACCAAACAACACTTCAGACTGCAAAGGAGCATCCAAAATCCTTGTCTTAACATGGTCAGATAAATTCTGATCCTTAAGCCAGGCGTGCCTGCGAAGAACTGAACCAGTGGCAGCCACCCTAGAAGAGGCCTGCAAAGCATCAAAACCACACTGTAAAGAATGCTTACCCACCTGTTCAGAGACATGCACCAAATCTTGTAATTCTTTACAGTCAATTCCTTCTGCCAGAGCATCCACCTTAGATTTCAATTGCGAAAGAAGAAAATTTTGATATTTCAACATATGAAACTGGCAATTCAAAGCCCTCATTGCTAAGGTAGAAGATGTATAGACCTTCTTTCCCCATCTATCCAAAGCTCTGGCCTCTTTATCTAGAGGTACCGGATTCTTTACAACAGAGGCCTTGACACCCTTAGGTCCCTGACTAACAGTTTCTGGGTCTGCCCTAGGACTCTTATAGAGATATTTATGAGCCTCAGGCACCCTGTAATACCTATCCGGTTTAACAGGAGCAGGAGGCAGAGAATCAGGATTAAGTGAAGCCTCTGAAAATGCATCTTGCACAACATCCAGAACAGGGGGTATAGCTAAGGGTCTATGTTGAGGTAAAAACAAAAATTCCCTAAGCCTTTTCCGTGAATCAGAGAAGTCCTGACCTTCCCACTTAAAATGTTCCCTCATAGAATGAAGAGTCTCTGAAAAAGAAAAATCCTCTGGAGGAGAAGCAGAAGGAGTGGAATCTTCTGCATCAGAATCAGAGTAAGGTGTGTACTCCTGCAAGTCTTCAGCCGAAGACTCTGAAACATCCGAAGCCTGTTCAAAACTTTCCAACTCAGGCTCCACCCTAGGCCTCTTATCAGGAGGGGGCAAAGAACCTCTAATCAGAGTAATCAAATCTTCTGCCATCTTAAGCATGTGCTTCTTAGGCACAGACGGTGCTGAACTAGGACTGACACCAACAGAAGCCAAACCTGGCCTGCCTCTGGAAGAAGCCTTGGAAACAGAAGGAGAGGGCCTAACCACCCTGGGAAGGGAGGGGAGTACAGAAACCTGAGAAGCCCCTTCAGCCTGACCTGCCTCGTGAGAGGCCACATCCTGCAAAATCAAAGCCTCCCCCTGAGACTCCAGAGAAGCCTCCATCGGAACCACCAGTTCCACTGAAGCCTCTAAAGAACCGGCGTCCGGAACGGACGACTCATCTTGCCTGGGTTTAACCGCTTTGTCTTTGCGCTTCTTCGTGGAAGCGGGCGTCGGAGTATCCGACGGCATATTATAATTGCACCGCTTATCAAGACCAGCCTAGCACAATCTAACCTTCGCTTAATAGTGCGCTTATTAAACCTAGCACAAAAGCGACACCTGACTACGTCGTGCTCAGGCTCCAAACAAGGAATGCACAAAGAATGATAATCCCTATGCGGTATCTGTTTCCCACAAGAAATACAATTATTCACTTTTTCTGACATCCGGTAATACACTGAGGCAAGAAAAAACCAAAATATTCCCCAACGGGGTACTTAGCCAACTTGGATTTGGTCTGAAACTCCGAACTCGAAAAATTTCAGAATGCCGAATGGCACTTGCAACGCTGCTTCTGCATCGGACCATGCGGCAAAAAAGACTGGGGATATGACGTCGGTCATGCGCTTTTGTACCCTGACGTCCTGATGTCAGTTTTAAGCGCCTTGACCGACGTCAGCCTAATACTTTGGTATTCGGGCCGACCGAGGACAGCGGACTACCCATATGTAAGGACTGCAGCAATGTGAGATGAAGAACATCCTTCTTGAGCATTTGTCTATTTTTATGTGGTAATATGTAATAACTGTTTTCCTCTACAAAGGGAAGTACTGACTGAACTGTGACCTCCGGAATTCAGACTGTTGAACAAATTTCTTTAGAATACTAAGATCCAGAATTGGTCTCCAGTCCCGTCTTTTTTGGCACTAAAAAGAATCTTGAGTAAAATCTGGATCCTATTTGGTCTAGTGGGACTTCTTGGATGACTTTTTTTTTCTAGCAGCTTTTGTATTGCTAAGGCTGCTTGGTCCCTCTGACTGGGTGGAACATCAGGGAGTCTTGTTTGAGTTACTGGATCAAGAATGAAGGGGATAAAGTAATCTCTAGAAATCATTTTTAGCACCCAGGCATGTGGTCACTTGTCGCCAGGCTGTTGGGTGTAAAAAAAATCTTCCCCCGACTGCCTCCAGAGGCAAGCAATCGAGCCTCCTTTCAGGAAGACTGATAGGGTCGGCCAGAGAAGGACTCCTTAGAACCCTGATTCTGCGGGCCACCTCTGCCTCTAGGATGGCATCTTCCATTGGATCTTCCCTCTCTGCCTTGAGGGGAGTCCACACCATACGTGCCTTGGAAAGTCCTCTGGGACGTCTTCAACCACATCTTTCCACTCCTCTGATTCCTGGAATAGGCTTGTTGGGGAGCAGAAAAATGTATGCCCACTGCAGACAGGGTCTTTCCGTCTTTCTCACACATGGATAGAGTTTCTTTAACTTTAAGGCCAAGCAAGGAAGATCCGTCAAAAGGAGCATTGATGAAGGAAAACTTGAATGGCTCCGCAAACTCACACAGGTGCATCCAAGAGTGTCATCGAATTGCAGCACCTGAACTTGCTGACCTAGTCAACCCTTCGGCTGCATGTGTGATTAGCCTCATGGACAAATTAGATATGGACTCCTGGGTAGCTAGCCCTTGACCAGATCCCTCTGGAGCCTAGTAAAATGTGCCAAAAAATTCAAGGACCTAATGGTAAAGGTTGAGAATGCGTAAACCCGCTTCCCAAATCTGTCCATCACCCTCGACTCCCAGTTACGAGGATGAACAGTGGAACTTTCCTCAGCCAGTTCCTTTTTGGTGACAGCTGCTGCCACCATGGCATCTACTACTAATCCTTTTGCCCAATAGTGATGATCCTCAGGAGCAGAAAGTATTTTATCTCGTCTCTGGGGAATCGGTTCTGTTGAATCAGGGGCCTTCCAAGCCCACTGAGTGGTCAATTTAATGAGATCATCAGTGGGAGGGGTCACCCAGGAAGAAGATGGGCGAACTCCAAGGGCTTGCAAGTACACAGACTCCTTGGAGGTAGAGTGGTTGGGCTTCCAGTCAACCCTCATTTAAGGATCTCCAGAATGTCTCCAAAGGAGACGTCTACAGAGGGTTACCGGGGAGAACCCTCCCCCTCACTGAAATGTGTCCTCAGTGATGGACTCTTCAGGGGAGTCCAGGTGTTTTCTTTTACACAATTTCTCCCTAAGGGGCTCTTCAGTGGGAATATCTGAAGAGAACTCAGAAGAGGGATGACCCTAGGTTGGTATGTCTTGCATCCTTTCAGCTCATTATCCGGGTACGGAGGTTGGTGGAAACTCCAGGTAAGCAGCTGTCAAGGGGTGAGACTCTAACACAGGAGCCACCTGGGAAGACGCGGTGGTCAAAACCCTCTCCATAGCTTAAAAGGCAGGTCCCCCTGAGGAAGGATGGGAGCCTGGAACTGAGACAAACTTGTAACAGGGGTAACACCCTGCAATGAGAGACCCACCTGCAAAGCCGAAGCAGAGGAAGGGCCCTGCAGCTGGCACAGCCAGAAGCGTTAAGGTCAGTACCGAATAAAAAAACACAAGTTGACCCAAACCCTCTGGACCTGACTGTGAAGGCTCAATCCTGGGGACCAGTCAGTTTCGAAGGTAATAAGAGTGTCAGAGCTCTGCCTGGAACCGAAGACAAGAAAGTTATTGACGCCAAGGCCATGGGAGTCTGTGTGGTTGGAGTACAATGCTCTAAAGCCTGCAAAGAGGTCAGAGGAGGAGTAATGTGGGAGTACTGAAAGAGAATTCCCCTGCACCAGGAGGGGGAGGGGGCTGAGATGATGGGGGAAGACCCCTAGTTGTCAGAAGCTGATCTACTAACCTCACTCTATCAACTTCAGAAAACCTCCTGGTGGAGCGAACTGACAACCCTGAGGGAGATTCCGGTCTCTTGATAAAAGGACTAGTAAGATGACCCAGAAAGGAGTTGATCGATGGGGAATAGGTAGTCCTGGGTGCAAAGGAAGATTCAGTCTTCAACACTGGGGCAGAAGGTAGGGGTTGCAGAGCCACAGGAGATGTCAGTACCAACATGGTAACTAAAACAGTCAGTGCAACACTGAAGTCATTACTGGAGTTGATGTTGTGGTTGGTGTCGACGGCACTGAGGTAGAGGTGGGTGCCACAGGCTCAGTGCATTCCGAAATTTTCAGAACCTTAGATTTTGGTTCTGAAGAAGAACCAGCTGAAGGGTGTTTATGTTTCTTAGATGTTGGTGTCAATGGAGATATCAGCACCAAATGAGCAGTTTTATGCCAGAGGCCTATGGAGACTGGTCGGCCTTGGACAATGCGTACTCAAAAGGGGTCTTAAGAGGCCCTTTAAGGATTAATTTGTTCCTACGTTCCACCAGGGCTCTATTACTGAAGTCCTGGCAGACAGAGCACTCTAGATCAAGATGAGACGCACCCAAACAATATACACATTTGTCATGACCATCCAAGTTCAGCATTTTTCTGCCGCAGTCTTGGCATTGCTTAAATCCAGTGGTCGATTTTAATTTATCTGCCATTTTGGCCAGAAAAGGGCAAGAGAGGAAGGAAAAGAAAGTTGGGAAACACACAATCACTCAGTCACAAAGACCAGAGAAGAATCCTACCAATGATGGTAGGAGAGATTACCCAATGGTAAGGGAAAGAGAAGAGAGGGGAAACTACCAACTATGGTAGGCAAGAAGTACCAAAGGGTACCGGCTAAAGAAGATGAACACTCTTACAAAGGAGAAAAAGGGGTAGACAAGGTTTTGATAATATTATGTAGATTAAGAAAGACAAAAAGGTTAGAAAATTGTAATAAAATTTGTAAAATGTACTTGGCTGCAAGACAGAGTCAACTGATGTGCCTTTTCTATTACAGCGGCAAATGAGATCAAAGGTAACGTAGAGAGGGGCGTTGTGGGTAGAGTATTAGCTCGAGAGTTTTTTGGCTGGAGTGAGCTATATAACTGTCAGATCAGTTCCAAGGATTGGAACCGTAACCCATCAGTCAAGAATAGATGAACAGTGACAACATCAGATCCTGTCTTTCTCCAAGAACCTGGGAATAAGCAGAAACTGAGAAAAGGCATAAAGAAGACATGAGGGGGCACTTCTGGATAAGTGCATATCTGCAGCATTCTCCCAAAGGAAGAATAAGAGAAAAAGAAAAGAAATTGCTGCATCTACAGTTGTTTGGGAAGCAAATAGACTACAGCAAGGCTTTAAGGCTCCATGCTACTGACTAGCTGAGAGACCACCTGTGAGCCATTAGCAGGCAATGCCCGAGATGACCAACAAGAGAACTAGCTTGTCCCAGAATAGGAGAGACAAAAAAGGTAGTGATTGGTAGCAAAGACGCATTATCATACTCTTTGCCTCCCCCCCAAAAAAAAGTTACCTGGCATAGATTTTGCAATATTTGTTCAAATGACAAACCACTGCAATGTTATTAGATTGGATGGCAATCATACCAGTGGAGTCCTGCAATACCCACAGGGTTAGAAGCATTGTCCTAATTTCCAGAATATTGACATACTGATTGTCTTCATAAGTCAGACATGTGCCTTGGACTGCTTGCTCCAAATAATGTCGCCCACCACTGACTGCAAGGGTATCAGATAAGATTTCAAGAGGTTCACCGTTATACCCAAGGACTGAAATAGCCACAGCAACAAATTCCTGAAGACAACCAAACTGTACATAGTTGAGGCTGCTAAGAGCTGTGTGTCTAGTTAAGTAAAGACCACAGAGATCTGCAGCCTGAGAGTTGCAACCATCAGTGATTTTTATCTAGGGAACACACTGGATGATGTAGTAAGACCAAATAGTTGTGTTTGGAAAAGGAAATTACTAGCCCCTTAACCAAAAGTGAAGAAACCTACTGGACTATTTGCCAGTCTTGATGTACAGGCATATATCCTGCAGGTCAAAAGAGCACATCCAGTGTCTTTTGAATGGATGTGGAAAGAAGGGAAGGACTGCACTATAACAACCTGAAAGGGCACTTGGTGTGAAATACTTTGCCTTTTTGATACCAAAAAAAAAAAAAAAAAAAAACTGAGTAAATGCTTAGCCCTGTTTCATCTAGTGGGACTTCTTGGATGGCTCTTTTCAGGAGCAGGCTCTGGGCCTCTTTCTTGTTCACAGCTTTTTGATTGGATGGGATGTCTGGGAGAGGAAGACTCTGCTGTTTTGGGAGAACAAAAATGGAATGGAACAGCTACTGGATACTATGCCCCAGATCCACTTCCCTCTTCATAAAGGGGGACCATCTACTGACCCAGGAAATTAACAGACCCATAAGTTATATGTAAGGCCATGGAAAGACTAACCATGGACATGATAAATAATGACACAGAAAACATCCAAACACTGTACCTGACCCAATTCAGCTTCGGCAAGGGTAGGTCCTGCCTACTGATTCTGGTGGATTTCTTTGAGAAAGTCACTAAATGGATGAAGCTAAAACAGTATATACCACCTACCTTGACCTGGCCAAAGCATATGACAACTCTTCACTCAGGTATTATAAACTAACAAAACTGGGCATGAATCCCTACATCACCAAATGGATATCCAATTGGCTCATGGACATGACACATGTCGTTAAAGTGGGTGAGTCCAGATCCAGCAAGAGTCCAGTTACTAGTGGTGTGTTAAAGGGATCAGTGCTGGAACCAGTCCTGTTTGGAATATACTTCTCTGAAATCAAGGCTAATGTGGAAGGCCTATGGATGAGAAAGTTTGCAGATGACTGCTGGGGGTAATCAATGAATCCCATAATGATCTAGACATCCTTCAGGAGGATCTAGATCAGACAAATGATTGGTGAAAGAACATGGCCTTAAACTAAATGCAAATAAATGCATTATCATGCCCTTTGGGAAGTCAAATACCCCTGCAAGTTACAACATCAATACCCCAAAGTGTAGACTCAGCGGTAAGAGATCTAGGTACACAGACAGATACTGGCCTGAACTTTTACAGTCATGTGTCAACAGCAGTGAGGAAGTCCTTCTATGTGGCACAACTTATAAGTAAAGGTATGGCATCCAGAACCAAGGAAATTATAATACCACTGTACTCAACCCTCATTAGACCAATAATTGAGAACAATGCACCATTTGGCATGTACTTGACTAGACACTTACAGCAGGAGCGAACTCAGAGGTTCCTCACAAAAGAAAATACAGGATGTGATCATGTCCTATGCAGACATATTAAAAGCCCCATCAGTTTGTTCTGTCTCCTACAAACTATTAAGGGGTGACTCAAAAATCCAGCTTTGATGGAGCTGCTACCCATCCACAAGTCAAACAGCATAAGGGTCCCAGATCTAGGGATCTAAACTCAAAAAGCGACTCAAACAAAACATGCTGAGAGACAGAGACCTATGTCTCCGAGATTGATCCTTGTTTGGAACAGGCTTCCTATTCACAATAAGAGGAGCCCTTCCCTGGCTCTCTTCAAACAATTTGGATCAATGGATGGGGAATCACAAATTCACACCTGGGGTAGTGTCCCTTATGGACAGGGGCAATCTGCAATATACTCAATGCAGAGGCATAAATCCAGGCAATCCTCTTGTCCCAGTGGCCAAATATTGTGTGAAACTGGGTTACATTGTCTAAGCTTGTAAGAGCTCTTAAGCTGTTAGCCTAGTAATCTCCTAATAATCTATGAACCTATGTATGTTGGTCTGCCATGCAAGCAGGTGGAGGGCCAGATGAACCCTGACTGCCTCCAAAGGACAGCAGTCAGAAAAGGCCTCAGGGAGTAGACTGCTATTGATGTGAAAAGGACTGTAGTTATCCTAGTTGTTCTGCCAAAAACAACAATCTTGGGGTAGATCAGCCATTCTGGGAGTTGCCATGTTGTTACAACCTCTTCCTGAACCTTTAAAGTTTTTTTTGTTGGAAATGACAAACCCATATTGACATTGGCTCCAATGATGCCTAGAAAATAGACACTGAGGAGCCCAGAACTTAACACCAACTTTTGGGAGTGTTCTGTCTTTGTTCTACTGTTTTTCCCTAACTACTCATTTACTGCAGGTTCAAACAGCAAAGTTCCATAAAATGGAGCATTCATAAAAATCAGTCTTAAGTGTTTTAGGCAAATATAATGAGGAGGAGCCTGGTGTGACAATGGACAGCCATTCTGAACCACACATAATATTGTGAGCAAAGATGTGGCTAGTGAGCAAAGCAGTGGTTGACAACACTGCAATTTGATTTGGAGGTTAGTGGCTGGTAGTACTACAAACGTGCAAGCAGTTTTGCCAAGTCAGCTCCTTCAGGAGCCTCAGCATGGGCACCATATAGCTTAGTGCTTTCAAATAGAAAGTGGGTGACAAAAATATACACTTCACTGGCATTTCCAATGTACACAACAATATTAAAGGGAGAGAGAAAGAGAGCTTTTATCTAAGATTCAGGGGCCATTTTAAGAGCAGCCAAGACAACTATGAAGTCAGTGGGCTCCATGTCTAAAACATTTCTTTGGAGGTTAGTAGATTGTGTCTGGCCTGTTAGGAACAGGTGTCACGACATTAGCTTTTTCCACACATTCTTACTGGCCAAATGAATCACTTTGTCAGCTGGCAGAACCATCCAAGAGAAAATCATGGAGACGAGAAGACCGCAGCATGCATCCTTGCTAAGGCCTTAGCAAGAATGCATTATGACTTGAAGGAAGTGCCATGGGGTTACTTTGCTTGTGCATGAATAAAGTCCAATACCGCACCAAACTAGGGGTCATCAGGCTGAAAGATAGGATAGTAAGCCTCCTAGTCATCATCCAGATATGAGTTAGGGAACTATCCTTTTACAGTCCAACTTGACCAACATGGACCAACAGACCCTGATGAAAGCCAGGGGTACAGAACATAGGCACAGATACAACAAAGATACACTTTCAGAGCTGGAAGGAGGGTTCTTTTTAAGACAGCTAACCCTTCAGCAAGTCTAGCTTTAGATGCAGCAGGTGCTCCCAAAACTTCATCTGAATCCACAAATTTACGTGGATTTTAACTCTGAGTACCGTGTAAGGAATGTCAGTCAGCTTCTGACTTCGTCTTAATTTGTTCAGAGGGATAACCTTTGGAGGAGAAGGGGAAGCCCTAAGAAAAGACTCAGCAAAAGGGGGTGGCCTGGAGTTTTTGCAGTTCCAAATTCTTCTTTTCTCCTTCAACGTGGATGGTTTGAAAGGTGAGCAAATCTGTCTTCAGAGAAATGCACCTGACTGAAACAGTACACTCTTGATATATCTAACTTCAGCTTTTGGCCCCACATTCACATTTCTTGACAGGCTAGGAGTCCTGCTCCCTATTAGCACTGAAAATAATACAGCAACTATCTTATAAACAGAAAATCTGAGGGCAGCACAAAAATCGCACCTAAATAAGAAGAGATAGACGAAGCTGACTGTAATTACACTTCCCTCCCGAAAAAAAAATTATTTTGCAAGCCAAAGAGGAACAAACAAATTGACATGAAAGATGATAAAACAGAAGCAACTTATATGAATCAGAAAAGAAGAATTCACTGCCAAAAATAGCAACAGTAATCACCAGTAGCCTAGAGCTGTTTATCTGTGTGACCTGACCTTAAGACATGGCTAAAGGCTAGATAGATCTGAAGAGTGTTCCTGATATGCTCAGCATTATGGAAAAGTGGGAAGGGTTAAGGTGACCTGGTAAAGTTTTAAGTGCCAGTACAACTAAGTCCTGATGGTCTCAGTCCTATTGGTGATGCAGGTGAAATTGCCAACGACAGATATGTGGTTATAATCTACATTAACAAAATGCAAGCTTAACATTATATAATTTAAAATGGTAATATATTAACATCCCAGCAAAACTACTAGCATGTGATCATTTTTAAGAATACTGTAACAAACATCAGCACTGAAAACTTGGTACAGGATTGCTTTTTAGGATTAGGATGGGTCAGACAAATTAGGAGACGTTTATCAACAATATACACCAACTCACAGCATTGGTTGCTCAAAAAATCACGTCTTCCCCAGCCCCATGTTCATTTACTGGCATGGGTGCTGGAGGGACTCAGTAAAGAGGATGGAAGTTAGTGATCATTGCTGACTCACCAGTCCCAGGGGAGGGAAGTGACTTAGCTTGCTGTACTGGTGACAACTACTACACAGTAGGTGATAACCTGCAGCAATGAGTGTAGCCGGACTGCTCTGTCAGCAATTCACTGTTTGGTCAGGAAAACATGTATCGAAGTACACATGCACTTCCTAAGGAGCAGCTACAGTGAGACCTACAAGCTACCTACAGGGGTAGCAGCTAGAGCATGCTTGTATGGATTGGGTGCTGGCCTGCTCCCACATACTCTGCTCTAGCCTCTGAAGGGGATAGAACTGATTAGTTTCTTGTCTTAGTCCAGGAATGAATAGGACAAAGGGCTCTTACCTATCATGGAACGAATGAACCCAACTCTCACATCTGAACAGAAGAATGAATGAAATGCTAGTGGAGGAGCTATAAAGGAGATCATGCAAGTAGTGATGGGGATATTAAAAAAATGCAAATATTGTGAAGAAAATTAATTTACCTAAATATCAAGGCACAAGCCACACTGTACTCTGTTAACTCTATGATTAAAGCAATCATAAAGTATGCAAAGTGTTTCAGGAAGGCATAAAAGGAGGCAGACAGAGATCATCCTTAAGTTATCTAAATTTTACCAAAGCAGCTAACACTGCTCAAAACATTAAACTTAAACCAACATATACTGCTCTCAGGATACAATTCCTTGCATAACAGGAATAATCTATTTGTGATAAAAATTATTAACTGAACAAGGATTACACACAGTCTATTTTACTTTAATGCTCATATTGTGTGAAAATCTGTTTACTTTAAAATGTAAAAGTTGATGAAATGAAATTAGAATGGATACAGCTGCTTAGGACAGACAGGCAGTTTAGCTCAGAAGGTTAAAGCTATGAGCTTCCAACAAATGACGTATTTTACTCCAGGGTTTGATTTCCTCAGTCTCTGCTTAAAAACTGCACAAGTCTGAGCAACACTCAACCAGAAAGTGGCTGTTATTTTCTGATTTAGAGACTAGCCTACCTCTGTGATTTTACATGACTGGAAGAACCAGTGCAGTGGATGGTCCTGCCAACTGTGCTAAAAGATAATGAGGCAATCCATGGAAGAGGGTAATAGTTGTCAAGTTACACTACCAAGCAACTGACAGAATCTCTCAGTTGTGTAAATGAGCAGAGTCGCCATGAAAATTAACTCAGCCAAAACGCTGCTCGTCACTAACTGCAGTCAATCGGACAGGATGCCATGCAAGTAAGTTTAGCGGACAGGTAATGGTGACTGTGGAGGTGTGAGAGCATGTATGTGTTTGGCAATATGGATGCATGTCTTCAGGGGTATGAATGGACTAAGACAACTATGTGTTTCTGTCTGTCTGGTTGCAGCAGGGGGGGTTAGGAATGGGATGGTGTGTGTGCATGTAGGTGAATGGATGAATGTGCCCATACGTTTGACAATCAAGTGTGTGTGAGGGTGCTGAGATGTTGAGCCCATGTCTGAGAAAGTGTGTGCATGTGTGAGTTAGTGTGTATGTGAGTGTGAGGTAACTGTGCCAATAAGATTGTGAGCCGCTAGAGGTAATTACAACTGCAAAGTGATATTAAATTACTTAGTGGCTAGCAAATAATGATAAAACACAGAAAAGTATAAAAGCAGAAATCTACAATTCAAAGTGGAAAGGGATGATGATAATGAAGTGGGGGGATCCAAGAAATAAGGAGAGAGTGGGATGTTGGATGCAGATCCTTAAAGAGAATAACAGTCATAAAGAATATTATATTCGCAAAGTAGCAGAAAGTATACCAAGAACTAAACCAACATAGGAATGGAGAAAGGAGATTCTGATAAGAATGACTGCAATTAGGGGTACAGAGAACAGGCAAGAGGGGGCTGAAATTTACTGGAGGAAGCTGGTAAAGGAACCAAGGTTTTGCGAATAAATAATTAGAAAAGACAAGGTAACAGTACGGGAAGAGACCAAAAAGCCATTTGGACTGCAGGCTACAGACTCCCTTCCCTATCAAGGATTTATATCAGAGTATAGGCAGAGAGAGACAGGGAATACTAAATGCAAGACCTGCAGTGTTTGAGTTTTTAGTTGAATCTAGAAAAGCTGCTGCTGTAAAAAAAAGGGATAATTAGTAGGGCATACAAAATATTGCACACTAACTATAGGAATCAATCAGTGGAGGTCAGAAAAGACTGGGAAGAGAGATTAGATAAGCAATTCACAAAGAAACAAAGGGAGGACATATATATGGCTCCCAAATATGCAACAAAATCTAGAAGATTTAGGATTTTTGCTTGAAAGTGTTTGCATCGGGAATTTTATACCCCAAGAAAACTAAAAAAAAAAATGTCCTCAGGTAGATGGCAAATGTTGGTGGTCTGATAAAAAAGAGGTACCTGGGAGCATATGTTTTTGGAGTATAATGTGCTGACAGACTTTAAAATTCCCTGTCAGGAATACAGGGCAAGCAAATGAATTTTTTTTTTTTTTTGAGATTGGATGCAGGATTTGAATCACCTATTCATAAGAAGGCCTTCTTAAGTTTAATTCTGGTGGCTGCAAAGAAGGCAATTACCAGAAAATACCAGGCTATAATTCACTGCACACCTTTCGGCCCCAAAACATGGACCAAAGCACCAAAGGCAGTGGTGTCTCCATATTCGTAAAGGATATGCACACCTCCAGACTAGTAGCCCAGCATTTATTTATTTTTTATTTATTTTACATTTGTTGACCGGGCTAGTCTAACTGGATATATTTCCATTTTCAGTAGAGGCCCGGGGAGAAAAGCTCCAACATTACACAGAATGTAATATACAATTGTATAACAAATAAAGTAAGAGGTATTTGGAATAAAAAGAAGGATTTTAAAAAGTACAATACTAAGAAGGTGAGTATAAAGTAATATAACAATCATGTGATTGTTTGATAAGAGAGATACACTAGAGTTCATTGTTAGTTAGCATAAATACTTGTGGTTATATAAGTTTTACACTGACCAGTTTTTAGCACACAGAGGGGTATGTAGAGTATGATTGTGTACCCATAGGCAGTATGAAGATAAAAATAGGAAAGGTAGTAGATTAATCAGGGTTAGTGCAGGGACATAACCAGTGAGATTTTAGGTGACTTTTGAGTTTTTGCTTAAAGAGTGACAGTGAAGGTAGTAGAGTTAGATCGGTAGGTAGAAGGTTCCAGTGTTTCCCAGCAGTATTGAAGAATAGGCTGTCGCCTGACAAGTTATTGGACTTACTTATGCTAGCAAGTAGTTTACTCGAAGAGCATAGGGAATTAAGATTATTATAAGGGGTAATGAGGTTAGCTAGTATTGGTGTATTATTTGGTTGGTAAAAGATTTTATGAGCAATGGTGAGTTGGGAAAAAGTTAGCACGTTAGGGAGTTCAAGCCAGTCTAGCTGCTTTAGATTCAGACAGTGGTGTGTTCGAAATGCATTACCAGTGGCAAATCTGGCAATATTGTTATAGGAGTTTGATAGTTTGAGAAGATTATTTTTCTTTAGATTAGTATACATAGGAGAAGCATAGATAAGAGTTGAGATTAAGTGAGAGTGGGCAATGGTAGTTCTAGCTATGGGAGTTAAGAAGGGTTTGATTCTATATAAGGAGCCCATTTTTCTGTTCACTGTTTGAATGGTGTTATTTATATGGTTATCGAAGCTAAGGTTGTTGCCAATTGTGACTCCTAATAGTTTGGTAGCAGGATCGGGAAAGATGAGGGTACCATTGTTAGATTTAATAGAGAAGTTTATAGGAGAGGACCTATTGGTAGGTGTGAAGAGTAGAAGCTTGTTTTTTTTGGCGTTCAAAAGGAGGCAGCGTTTCAGGAACCAATCTTCTACCGAGTTGAATATTTTTTGAGTTAGAGAGTGTAGTTCAGAAGTGGAGTTGGCAGAACATATAAGTGTGGAATCATCGACATAATGAATGCAGGTGGCTTCAGGGATTGCTACATGAAGGTCGTTGATGAATAGTGAAAAAAGAAGAGGTCCTAAAATGGAGCCCTGGGGGACTCCAAGGGTGACTGGCAGGTGGGATGAAAGTTTATTTTCCCAGAGAACTGCCTTTTGCCTATTGTTAAGGTAGGACTTGGACCATTGTATGGCTGGGGTATCTAGAGCAAGAAGTTCAAGAGTATTTGTAAGCAGGGGATGATTAACCATATCAAAAGCCTTTGAAAGGTCGAAGAAGAGAGGATGTTGTTATTACGGTTCTTATAAATGGAGTCAGCATAATGCATCTGAGATACTTCAGGTACAACTAACATTGGATAAGATAGCGAGCTAGGTCATAACTTGCTAAAGGTCCCCAACCATGCCCCCAGAATCTCACTCCACGTTCCTAAGCACCCTGGAATCTATCAAGGTCCAACCCAACACTCTCTTACTAGGAGACTTCAACTACCCCTCCATCAACTGGGAAAACTATTCAAGCACCAATATATTGGCCCAACACTTCCTGGAATTCATCAGTTCCAATGCCCCGGACCAGCTCATTCTGAACCCCACTAGAGGAAGCAACATCCTTGACCTGGTTATTACTAACATGGGCGACCGTTGCTCTACACCAATAGTCAATCCCTCCCTGGTCAGATCCGACCATAAACTAATCACCAAGGAAATCCATATCTCACCCACACCCCTTGCAAAGGTAACCACCTTGAAAAACGTCTCCAAAGCTGACTTTGGACTCCTAAAAACAGAGGTGGCTAACTTCATGGCACCCATGCCAATGGAAAATAGCTACATAACTGTCGAATCATATACCAATGCACTGTACGAACATGTACATAAATGCATGGAACTAGCCGTACCCAACAGAACCAAGATGCTCTCCTCAAAAAAAAAAAAAAAAAAAAAAGGAAGACAATCTGGTGGTCCCCTGCCATTAATAAACTCTACAACAGAAGGAAGAAATTGTTTCAGAAAAAGGTGAAGTCCCAAGACTGGAAAAACTCCCTTTATTAGCCTCAACAAAAAGATGAGATCCCTCATCAAATCCTCTAAAGCCAGCTATGAAGGCAGAATTGCGGCAGACACTAAAAACAATCACAAAGCCTTATATAGCTATATCAAGAACCTCCACGGCAATACCCAGATTTGCTCTGAGTTACTGCACAATGGTACCTCCAATACTGAGCCAACAGATATTGCCAAAATACCGGCAGACAGATTCAGTGCCAACTTTACCCGTCTCTCCCCCCAAAGGACCAATCACAATACCAGAAGAATACGAGGCACCCAGCATTACTGCAGCACAGGTTAAAGCTGCATTGTCCAAGGCCAAGAATACAACTTCCATGGGACCTGATAATATCTCTGGCTGTGTTCTACATGAACTACAAAGTGAACTGGCACCACATCTGTGTTCCCTGTTCAGCCACAGCCTCACTTCAGGCTTTGTCCCTACTGAATGGTGCACTGCTACAGTCATCCCGCTCCATAAAGGGGAAGCGACTACAGACTCTGGGAATTTCACCCCATTAGCCTGACGAGTCTGATATGTAAAGCTATGGAGCGCATCATCATGGACCTGATTAACAAAGATATAGGAAATCTCCAAACTCTAGATCCCACACAATCTGACTTTGTGAAAAGGAGATCATGCCTCCTCAACCTGGTTGACTTCTTTGAGTCAGTCACCAGGGCTGTGGATGAAGGTAAGGCAGTGCATACAGCCTACTTCGATCTGGCCAAGGCCTTTGATACCACTCCTCACTCAGGAATTATTGATAAACTCACCAAACTAGGCGTCAACCCCTGCATCTCAAGGTGGGTTGCAAATTAGCTCACCAGACAGAACACACTGTGAAAGTAGCGGACTCTAGATCAGACTGCCGACCAGTCATAAGTGGAGTCCCACATGGATCGGTCCTGGGTCTCTGGGTCGGCATCTACTTCTCAGAAGTGCAGGCCAACACAAAGGGACTCTGGCTGACCAAGTTCGCCGACGACTACAAACTGGGAGCCATTATTAACTCCCCCAAGTGATGCAGACATCCTACAGAAAGACTTCACTGAGACCAATGACGGTGTCGAAACCATGGCCTTAAGCTTAACTCCAAAATATGCGTCATCTCCTTTGGTAAAAACTCAATTCCCACTAATTACCACATCAATGGTAAGCCACTGAACACTGAAGTTGTTATAAGAGATCTGGGGACGCAGGTTAACAGCATCCTCTATTTCGACCACCACATTGACACTGTGGTCACAAAGTCCTTCTATGTGGCACATCTCATTACCAAGGGTTTTGCATCTAGGAAGAAAGAAGTCATCATCTCTCTCTACTCTTCCCTCATTAGACCAATCATTAAATATAATGCCCCATTTGGCATGTACCTCACCAGACACCTGCAACAGCTGGAGAGGCCACAAAAGTATCTCACAAAGAGGACCCTAGGCATTAAACACATGTCCTACACGGACAGACACAAAAGACTCCAGCTATTATCTGTCTCATATCGCCTACTAAAAGGCGATCTCTGCTTGACTTACAAAGCCATGCCTGTCCCAGCCCTGTAAGAAATGCTACATGTAAAGAAATCCCAATCCCTCCGCACCACACGTTCCAGAGACCTCAACCTCATTACTACAACCAACAGAACATGCTGGAGGGACAGGTTCCTCACCCAAAGACTGCCCATGCTCTAGAATAGACTTCCCATACATGTCAGGCAGAGCACCTCGCTGTCCCTCTTCAAGAGAAATCTTGATGAGTGGATGGGTAATAGAAAGTTCACCCTGGGGATCACTCCAGTGGCTCTACTTGATAGAGACACTGGGAACTAACGTTGGACGGCACGATGCCAGGATACTTCTATGGCTAGACTTGTAAAGGCTCCAGGGCCATTTGCCTAGTACACACCTATGAACCTACACCATCTATACTTGAAGCAGTGAATATTGTAAGAGACAAAAGAACAAAACAAGGGACCTTTATCAAAGGGTATAAGCAAATTACAAAGAAATAAATGGAAATTGTGGGAACAATGCAAGCAGAAAACATGTTGGAGGATGAATGAGGTTTAAGTAAAGGCAGGAACTGAATGATTTAAGGAATATTGGATTGATTATATTGTACAGAAGAATATATGTGATGTATAATGTTTGTAAACATGAACTTGTTAATAAGGTTTGTTTACTTCTATATAAATGCAAGTTTGCTAAGTCACAAGTGGTAATTCAATAAAATTGTTTTTTAAAAAAAAGGTGACTACAATGCAGAGGTAACAATAGCATTACTACAAAGTAAGTATCCATTCTATTGTATAAACTGCATGCAATGCTAACTTTGAACATTGCTTGCAATTTTGAGTCAAGCAAGTCTTGGAGAGAATTCAGCAAGCAGCCTATAAAGCCAAAAAATGTGAAAGCTTAACATATGCTACAGAAACGAAAGAATGCAGATACCCAAGTTGTGGAGTCAAACATTTATGTATATTTAAAATGTTATGCAAGAGTGACAGAGAGGTGAATTGAAATAAACAATTAAATGAAATAAAATAAATTTCAGAGTACACATATGACACAAGAAAATAGTGGAAGTTAATGTCAGTCTCTAACCCTTCCCCATTTTTATTTCTTTTCGTGCAGAACTGCTACTGTGCTAGGTCAAAGGGTAGCTTATACTTCATGGCATGATACCTGTACATACTTACATGGCAAAGGAAACCAAATCAGCCAAAATAGGTACTCGTCTCCCTAACTTACCAGGTGAGTTACTGGCTTTTACTTCATGGAATGTAGCCTGTATTTCTCATATGATAAAGGAAACCAAAGTAGGGAAATCAAAAGTATAACACTACAGCTTCCAAACTAACTATAAAAGTTGTTAGTTAAAGAATGGCAAGACACCTTGGCAGAGCAACAGTCACTATTCCAGTTTCAGTTCTTTACTTACAGTTACTGGAAAGCAAATTTGAAATAAACGCCTCAGATAGTTGAAGATAACCATCCAAATTGATAACCAAAAGCAAGTTTATGTTGGACAATAACAGTCTGTTAAGATAGCAGTTGTTAAAAGTTGCACACCTAAACGGTTTGCTGTAAAATAGTCAACGAAACATGCTGGCTGTTTAGATCCCAGTAAGTTTTTTTAATTAACAGGTCGGTCTTCACCCCACCAAACACCAAGCAGAAACTTGTTCCACAATTAAACAACACAATCTATTATGTGTTGAAATTCGGTCTTCACCTCATTACAAATGGAAACAGCTGTCCAAAATGCACTTTTGAAAGGACCACAACAATGTAGTCTTGTAAATACGAACACTTTATTGACAAAAGACTGGCAAGCGCTTTCACCTTATAGACTTCCTCAGGCCAAACATATCACAGAGCTTTTAACATATATATATATATATATATATATATATATATATATATATATACACACACACACACATTAGGTCTGTGTGACATCACTTCCCTTGTGCTTAACTCACATTCAAACATTTAAAGCAACACTAACTATAAAAAATATATATGAAATACAAAATATAAGGTTGGTCAGCTATGATCAGCTCAACATATACTGCTTAAAATCAATTATATAATGATAAAAAATAAAAATATATATGTATAAAAATATGAATATGAATGTCATACTTGCATTCTAAATTTGAACACTCTCTGCTATGCTATAGTGGGTTATTTAAGATAACATCAAATAAGCGTTTTTTTAAATTTTAAAACAAAATAAAAGCCTACAATTAAACTTATGCCAAATAAAAGTAGCTGTGCCAAACAAATTCAAGCATATAAAACCATTCATTGTTAATGGACAGATGGCTAAAATGCCTCTCTAGGCATATCATATCAGTACAAACCCTGTGCTAAAAGTTGCATTTTAGGAAATATAAAGCTTAGAATTTATCAGGACTAACATTAAAAACTTCAGTCGAACATGTATTAAATACCCAAGTTCAAGTAAAGGCACTTCAGTCGAACATATATTAGATACCCAAATTCAAGTGAAGGCACTTGATTGTGCTTCTGAAAGGAGAAACAAAAATAGTTTGCTGGAAATAGCTTTTCAAAGCAATACCTAGATTCTAGGTTATATTTCAAAAATAAAAGTAATATAACTACCATTAAAACTAAAGTAGCAGCATCAATCGCTGTTATGTTAGATGCACAAATTCAAGTAAAAGCATACACATATACTTTAAAACGTCATACAAAAATCTATAAACTGAATTGCAAACATGGACAGCTAATCTCTGTTGAACATATTTTATATGGTAATTAATATAGGTTCACTGGATCGACATAAAATGAACCTGGAAAACTCAACGTCAGCATGTTTAGAGCCAGTGCAAAGTATAAGGTGTTGTGTCTATTGTTGTTAATGACGAGACACAACTTCAAGATTACATTTTCCATGTACAATACCCTACTATTATTGGGGCTAGCTTTTTAACATCAACCAGCCTCTAATTGTATCCACGATTTCAAGTATAGACTTTTAAATATACTTTTAAGCATTATGAAAAAGCTAAAAGACGGACGTAAATGGTTGCTCACGTTCTAGTACATTTTATATTATAAAAGATATAGAGCCATATCATCTATATATGCTACTCAACTCATCAAATACCATTTACTACTTCCTAAGGTCTTTGCCTTTCAGTATTGGTTTAATAGGAATCCTGTCATTTAAGCCAGGTTCACGATCAACTATTAGTCTAATGATCCACTTGGTTTCATTTTGTTCTGTTCTATTGCAAATGTCCCCCCTTCCAATGGTGGGATGATTAACTTGCATGACTAGAAATTTAAATTTGTGATCTAGTGATGTATCAATAACATGTCTAGATAATGCATTTTTATCATACTTTATCCTGATATTATACATGTGTTCTCTGATTCTATCTCTTAGCCGCCTGTCAGTCTTGCCACATAAAATGCTGGGCAGGAACTGCAGGTGGCAAGATATACTACATGCTGAGTGTTGCAGTTAGCTACTGGGTAAAACTTAAAACACTGTAATGTAAGGGGGTGTATGAACATTGCTGTACTGTCTATTAAATCACAATAATTGCATTTCCTGCAAGGTTGAGTACTGCCTACCTTGGTATTTGATTTAGTAATGTGCTCTATTCTAGAAGCGCTACATAACATCTTGTGTAAATTGAGTTTATTCTTCTATATGAAGCTAGGGGCTTCACCTACAAATTCACTAATACTAGGATCAACTTTCAGTATATCCCAGTACTTAGAATAAGCTCTTTTTATGTCATATACATCTTGTGTGTAATTGATACAGATTTTCATCTTTTCATCATATAGAGTTTTACTATTAGGTGCATCATTCATTTCATATGAACTAGATGCAAAATAAGGTGAAGCACTATCTTTCCTTAAACCATCTACTTCTAAAAAATTTGGATCAATTTCTGATGGTGTATATGCCCTATTAAGGAATTGTTGTTTAAGGTTATGTAACTCTGAGTTATATCCTATTTCTGTTGAATTTAATTGAGCAACTCTCATTGCTTGTCCCGTAATGACATTCTTAAACACAAATCTAGGGTGCATACTGGATCTATGCAATAATGAGTTTCTGTAACAGGCTTTTCTGAAAACGCCAGTATTCAAGAGACCACTAGGCATCCTCTCTACATACACATCTAAATAAGAGACCAGTTGTTCAGAAGCTGTCATAGTAAATTTAAGATAACTGGTGGTTGAATTAATTTCTTCTAGAAATTCATGCAATTCACATACATCAGACTTCCAAATCAAAAAGAGATCATCTACAAAACGTACATAAAAACTGACGTTTTGTTTGTAGCTGTCAAGTGTGAATAGGTGTACATTTTCCCAGTCAGCCATAACTAGGTTGGTGTAGCTATTGGCACATGAAGTGCCCATAGCTACACCATCATTCTGACTATAGATCTGACTGTTGAAAGTGAAAATGTTATTAGTCAAAACAGTTCTCATAAGCTCACATAGGGTATCTACATGGTATTCAGTCATACTCTGGTCTGCTATCAGACGTCACCGAATGCTATCTATGCCTTCTTGATTTGGAATGGTTGTGAAGAGAGACTGAACATCTAATGAAACTAACCAGAATCTATTATCTACTGTTATATCTTCCGTTGCATCATATAACATCACAAGGAATTGCTTAGTGTCTAAGTATATACGTAAACTTATTCACAATGGGTCTTAATTTGGATTCCAAATATATGGATAACGGTTCAGTTATCCAACCTCTCCCGGCAACTATAGGTCTCATAGGAGGTCTATCTGGATGCTTGTGTATTTTTGGGATGCCTTGTATGCATGGAATGGTAGGTTCATTAACTCAACAGTATTTATATAGATCACTATTAATTCTACCTGCACAATGATTATTTGACAGAAATATAGAAACTCTATTAATTATCTGAGCAACATGTTTGATGCCAATCGGTCTATAAAAGTTAGCATCACTGAGCATGTCAGTCATGCTAGTGATGTATCTCTCTGTATCCATTATAACAATGGGGCCTCCATTATCAGCAGGTCTTATCACAATACTATCATCATTTTTCAAAGTTCTCAGGGCTGTTCTTAAATTAGAGTGTAAATTGCCATACCACTCTTATCTCTATTCCTTCTATCTATTTCATAGAATTCTTGTTCGACTAATTTTGAATATGCATCTATTAACGGATGTAAGTTTGGTATATATGTGCTTGGTTTCCTAAGAGTGCATGCTCCATCAATAGACTGGTGTTTACCATAGTCTAAGCATAATTGAATGTTCCTAGTATATAATTTAAGGTCTATTACTGAATGTGTAATATCACTTTTAACTGATGGTATAAAAGAAAGGCCTTTTTCTAATACAAGAGTTTCTTCCTTGGTTAGAGATCTACTTGATATATTCCAAATCAATGATTGCCTGTCTTTTCCCACATTTTCTTTAAGGTTGGACCTATGTGTTCTTACACATCCTGAAGATGCCCACTACAGGCACGATTGTACCCTGACCTTTTGTACAAGTGGCAAATGATTAACATTGACACTAGCATACGATATATGAAATTAATGAATGAATATTTTTTGCCAGAAGAAGCTACCCTGAGAGACAAGTTAAGAGAACAGCAAAAACATATCTATGAGACATATCCGAACTTTATTTTGGAGAAAGTTTTTGAAAAATTGTTAGATAATGTATATTTGTTTGAAAATAAATGAATGGAACCAAAGCAAAGTAAGATTAGGAGGGATACAGTGGATTTTAAACAAGGACAAGTCTTCACTTGGCCTAGGGACAATAGAACTAATATGACACAAGGAAGTACAAATACCGTAAGAAGCAAGAATAACATGAGGTGTTCTGTCAACAGGAACATAAATCACACTGTAGATAGTGAAGTAATTGAAAGTGGTACAAATGTTCCTGCACAAATATCAGGACCATGTGCAGTAGCAGAGAGTTCAAACAATGAAATTACTACAGTAGTTGAGATACATAGAGAGGAAGAAACAGATGCTAGGACCCCTACATTAAAACTTATGGATCAGTCAGTAGTATGTAAACTCAACCACGACACCTCCATAAACAGTGAAGATGTAGTTAGAAAGAAAATCCCATCATTAAAAGCTGTAGTCATTGGTAATGACCCAGTAGCCCCTTTCCCCATCTCCGACTTTCGGAGAGGAGGAAGAGATCGATCAATGAGCAGAGGGAGGCAAAAGAGGAGGTTACCCGAAGAAGAACGCATAGGTCCAACCTCAAAGAAAATGTGGGAAAAGACAAGCAATCATTGATTTGGAATATATCAAGTAGATCTCTAACCAAGGAAGAAACTCTTGCATTAGAAAAAGGCCTTTCTTTTATACCATCAGTTAAAAGTGATATTACAGATTCAGTAACAGATCTTAAATTATACACTAGGAACATTCAATTACGCTTAGACTATGGTAATCACCAGTCTATTGATGGAGCATGCACTCTTAAGAAACCAAGCACATATATACCAAACTTACATCCGTTAATAGATGCATATTCGAAATTAGTCGAACAAGAATTGTATGAAATAGATAGAAGGAATAGAGATAAGAGATGGTATGGCAATTTACACTCTAATTTAAGAACAGCCCTGAGAACTTTGAAAAATGATGATAGTATTGTGATAAGACCTGCTGATAAAGGAGGCCCCATTGTTATAATGGATACAGAGAGATACATCACTAGCATGACTGACATGCTCAGTGATGCTAACTTTTATAGACCGAATTGCATCAAACATGTTGATCAGATAATTAATAGAGTTTCTATATTTCTGTCAAATAATCATTGTACAGGTAGAATTAATAGTGATCTATATAAATACTGTCAAGTTAATGAACCTACCATTCCATGCATACAAGGCATCCCAAAAATACACAAGCATCCAGATAGACCTCCTATGAGACCTATAGTTGCAGGGAGAGGTTGTTTAACTGAACCATTATCCATATATTTGGAATCCAAATTAAGACCCATTGTGAATAAGTTTACGTATATACTTAAAGACACTAAGCAATTCCTTGTGATGTTATATGATGCAACGAAAGATATAACAGTAGATGATAGATTCTGGTTAGTTTCATTAGATGTTCAGTCTCTTTTCACAACCATTCCAAACCAAGAAGGCATAGCTAGCATTCGGTGACGTCTGATAGCAGACCAGACTATGACTGAATACCATGTAGATACCCTATGTGAGCTTATGAGAACTGTTTTGACTAATAACATTTTCACTTTCAACAGTCAGATCTATAGTCAGAATGATGGTGTAGCTATGGGCACTTCATGTGCCAATAGCTACGCCAACCTAGTTATGGCTGACTGGGAAAATGTACACCTATTCACACTTGACAGCTACAAACAAAACGTCAGTTTTTATGTACGTTTTGTAGATGATCTCTTTTTGATTTGGAAGTCTGATGTATGTGAATTGCATGAATTTCTAGAAGAAATTAATTCAACCACCAGTTATCTTAAATTTACTATGACAGCTTCTGAACAACTGGTCTCTTACTTAGATGTGTATGTAGAGGGGATGCCTAGTGGTCTCTTGAATACTGGTGTTTTCAGAAAAGCCTGTTACAGAAACTCATTATTGCATAGATCCAGTATGCACCCTAGATTTGTGTTTAAGAATGTCATTAAGGGGCAAGCAATGAGAGTTTCTCAATTAAATTCAACAGAAATAGGATATAACTCAGAGTTACATAACCTTAAACAACAATTCCTTAATAGGGCATATACGCCATCAGAAATTGATCCAAAATTTTTAGAAGTAGACGGTTTTAAGGAAAGATAGTGCTTCACCTTATTTTGCATCTAGTTCATATGAAATGAATGATGCACCTAATAGTAAAACTCTATATGATGAAAAGATGAAAATCTGTATCCATTACACACAAGATGTATATGACATAAAAAGAGCTTATTCTAAGTACTGGGATATACTGAAAGTTGATCCTAGTATTAGTGAATTTGTAGGTGAAGCCCCTAGCTTCATATACAAGAACAAACTCAATTTACACAAGATGTTATATAGCGCTTCTAGAATAGAGCGCATTACTAAATCAAATACCAAGGTAGGCAGTACTCAACCTTGCAGGAAATGCAATTATTGTGATTTAATAGACAGTACAGCAATGTTCATACACCCCCTTACATTACAATGTTTTAAGTTTTACCCAGTAGCTAATTGCAACACTCAGCATGTAGTATATCTTGCCACTTGCAGTTCCTGCCCAGCATTTTATGTGGGCAAGACTTACAGGTGGCTAAGAGATAGAATCAGAGAACACATGTATAATATCAGGATAAAGTATGATAAAAATGCATTATCTAGACATGTTATTGATACATCACTAGATCACAAATTTAAATTTCTAGTCATGCAAGTTAATCATCCCACCATTAGAAGGGGGGACATTTGCAACAGAACAGAACAAAATGAAACCAAGTGGATCATTAGACTAAGAGCTGATCGTGAACCTGGCTTAAATGACAGGATTCCTATTAAACCAATACTGAAAGGCAAAGACCTTAGGAAGTAGAAAATGGTATTTGATGAGTTGAGTAGCATATACAGATGATATGGCTCTATATCTTTTATAATATAAAATGTACTAGAACGTGAGCAACCATTTACATCCGTCTTTTAGCTTTTTCATAATGCTTAAAAGTATATTTAAAAGTCTATACTTGAAATCATGGATACAATTAGAGGCTGGTTGATGTTAAAAAGCCAGCCCCAATAATAGTAGGGTTATTGTACATGGAAAATGTAATCTTGACGTTGTGTCTCGTCATTAACAACAATAGACACAACACCTTATACTTTGCACTGGCTCTAATCATGCTGACGTTGAGGTTTCCAGGTTCATTTTATGTCGATCCAGTGAAAGTACAGTTTTGTACCTACCATAAATGTAGATGTTCGAAGATCCACATTGCTGCAGTCCTTACATATGGGTAGTCCGCTGTCCTCGGTCGGCCCGAATACCAAAGTATTAGGCTGACGTCGGTCAAGGCGCTTAAAACTGACATCAGGACGTCAGGGTACAAATGCGCATGGCCGACGTCATATCCTCAGTCTTTTCTTGCCCCAGATGTTAGAAGACCCTAAAAAGAAAGGCCAAAGCCAAAAGACAGCAAAAAACAACCAACCACCCCTGCACTAATCATATTTACAATATTTACAATATTCACAACCCAAACCACACAACCGCCTCTAACTACAGAGGGGAAGGAGGGAGGGTAAATTGGACTGCAGCAATGTGGATCTTCGAACATCTACATTTATGGTAGGTACAAAACTGTACTATGTTCTTCATCTCACATTGCTGCAGTCCTTACATATGGGTAGAATCCCAAAGCAGAGGTAAGGGAGGATGGCAAAACTATAAAGCATTAGGAGCTGCCAAAATGCCCTGTAAAATTGCCGTGGCAAAACCAGCCCTAGATTTAGAATAAAGTGGAAGGTGGTAATGCTTAGAGAAAGTATGCACTGAACTCCAAGTAGCTGCCTCCAAAATATCTTTAGTAGCCACCCCCCTTAAAAAAGCTGTAGAAGTGGCAGTAGCCCTAGTGGAATGAGGCCTAATCCCAGCTGGAATCTCCTTACCATGATGGGAATAACAGAAAGCAATACAAAAACCAATCCACTTAGAAATAGTCTGTTTTGAAACAGGTTTGCCCTGAGAACCCAAAGCAAATGAAACAAACAACTGCTGAGACTGCCTGCACCCTTTAGTTCTGCTCAAATAATATCGCAACTGTCTGTGTACATCCAAAGTGTGCAAAATCTTTTCCCCTTTATTTTGGGGGTTTGCATAAAGTAGGTAAATGAATAGTTTGGTTTAAAGCCACACTAGAAACCACTTTAGGCATAAAGGAAGGGTTAGTACGCAAAGATACCCTATCCTTGTGGAAAATTAGGAAAGGCTCAACCGCCATAAGGGCCTGTAATTCAGAAACCCTTCTCGCAGAGGTAATGGCCAACAAAAAAGCAGTCTTCCATGATAAATATTTCAACTCGGCAGTCGCTGCAGGCTCAAAAGGTTGTAGAGTGAGTTTCTCCAACACAAAATTGAGATCCCAAGCAGGAGTAGGAGCTCTACGTGGGGGTCTTATATTCTTTGCCCCTCTAAGGAATTGCTTAAACAAAGGATGAGAAAACAATGGTGGGTCACAGTCATAGTGAGCAGAAATTGCTGCAGCATGAACCTTAATAGAGGAGAAGGACAAACCTTTGTCCAGTAACTCAGTAAGGTATTGAAGAGCCACACTTAAATTAGGTTTAGAAACATCAAAGTCCTTAGCTGTACTCCAAAATAAAAATCTCCTCCATTTATCTGCGTACACTTTCCTTGTACTAGGCCTTCTGGCCTCCAAAATAACATTCAAAACTTGTTGTGGAAGCTGAGACCCTCCAGGGTTTAAAACAGAATATGCCAGGCTGTTAGATGTAGAGAGTGAAGTTTGACATTGAGTAAATGACTGTTCTCCTGAGACAGCAGGTGAGGAATCGAAGGCAAAGGCCATGGAGGCTCCCGTACCAGACTTCTCAGTAATGGGTACCAGTGCTGTCGAGGCCAATCCGGAGCTATTAAAATCATGTTTGGCTTGTCCTGTCTGACCTTCAGGAGTACCTTTGGGAGGAGAGGCAGAGGTGGAAAGGCATACACATGAAGATTGCTCCAATTGAATGAGAGAGCATCCACTTTCCAAGCTGTGGGATGAAACCTTTTGTGCAAAACTTTGGCAGCTGGTAATTTAGTGGAGAAGCGAACAGATCTATGTCTGGAGTTCCCCATAACACTGTCAATTTCTGAAATACATGAGGATCCAATTTCCACTCGTGGGGATCCATAATTTGTCTGCTCAACACATCTGCTAAGGAGTTCTGTGCTCCTGGCAGAAACCTTGCCTGAAGATTTAGCTGTAAACTGAGAGCAGTCTCCCACAAAATCATTGCTTGTCTGCATAGAGGATAAGAATCGTTCCCCTTGCTTGTTGATGTACCACATGACAGTTGTGTTGTCTGTTAGAATCAACACCTGCCCTGGAAGAAGTAAATCCTTGAAAGCTATTAATGCAAATTGGACTGCTAACATCTCCTTCAAGTTGATATGTAGATGTTGAAGTCTGGCAGGCCACGTGTCTTGTACCCATTTTCCATTTAGATGAGCTCCCCAAGCTTTGTCTGAGGCATCTGTCGTTAGAATCTGACTCTCCTCTGGCCGGGTCACAGAGAGTCCCTTGTTTAGGTGACATTCCTGAGCCCACCACAAAAATTCCTTTTGAATGCAAGGTATTATCTGAATGACAGTGTCCAAATCTTGGCAGTGCTGTGTCCATACATTTTGAGATACCATTGTAGCTTCCTCATATGCAGTTTGGCATTGGGAAGTACCAGAATACAAGATGCCATGAACCCCAAGGCTTGAAGGACTGTCCTTGCAGTCAGCCTGGACTGACGAGACAATTGGTGGAAGTAAAGAGAAAGATTCTTTTGTTTGTCCGGGGTCAAAAGGCCATCTGGGATGCTGTATTCAGTCTCACACCCAGAAAGCACATGTCCTGAGAGGGTACTAGACTGGACTTTATTTCATTCACAGAATACCCCAGGCATCTTAACACTGCCATCACATACTGTAAATGATGAAGAAGTTCGTCCTTTCCTTGGGCCAGAATCAGGCAATCGTCCAAATAAGGATAGATTTGTATTCCTCTTAGCCTGAAGAAAGCTATCACTGGAGCCAGAACCTTCGTGAACACTCTGGGCGCAGTAGATGAGCCAAAGGGCAATGCAGAGAACTGATAATGAGAAGTCCCAGCCCGAAAACGCAGATACTTCCTGCAACTGAGCCTGATAGGAACATGAAGGTAAGCCTCCTTGAGATCCAGAGTCACCATCCAGTGATCTTTGCCCAGCAGAGGTAAAAGCTGTTGTAACGTCAACATTTTGAACTTGGGAATGTCCAGATATGTGTTGAGGATAGATAAATCCAAAATTGGTCTCCACGTGTTCCCTTTCTTTGGTACTAGAAACAGGCGAGAATAAAATCCTAGGCCCACTTCTGGCAGAGGGACCGGTTGTATGGGCCTTATTTGAAGTAGCAGAGAAATTTGTTTGTGAGCCTCTAGTCTTTGCTGAGGAGGAACGTCCGGCATGCCTTTGAAAGGAGGCAAGGTATGGTAATAAAACTTGTAACCTTGGTGTATGATATCCAATACCCATTTGTCTTGGGTAATCAAATTCCAATTTTCCTTGAAGAGTGCCAACCTTCCTCCCAAAGGTGCTGCCAGGCAAGAAGGATCTGGCAGCTGAAAAGGTAGGTCATTGGGCCTGTTTACGAAAGGACTGGCCCCTGCCCTCACCCGAAGATTGTGCAGGTGAACTCCCTGTTCTAGGTCTGAAAGAACTCTGAGCTCTGTCCCTACCACGTCTAGATCTACCCCTAGACTGAGAATCATAAGAAGGGTACGTCCACCCCTTAGCAAGCCAATTCCTACTAAACTTCGGAGGCTGAACTTGCAAAAAATCTTTAACAGCCTGCATAGACTTAGCCTTGTCTTCCATTTTCTTCAAGACTGACTCCACAGGTGAACCAAACAACACATCAGACTGCAAAGGAGCATCCAAAATCCTTGTCTTAACATGGTCAGATAAATTCTGATCCTTCAGCCAGGCGTGCCTGCGAAGAACTGAACCAGTGGCAGCCACCCTAGACGAGGCCTGTACAGCATCAAAACCACATTGTAATGAATGCTTACCCACCTGTTCAGAGACATGCACCAAATCTTGTAATTCTTTACACTCAATGCCTTCCGCCAGAGCATCCACCTTAGACTTCAATTGAGAAAGAAGAAAGTTTTGATATTTCATCATATGAAACTGACAATTCAAAGCCCTCATAGCTAAGGTAGAAGATGTATAGACCTTCTTTCCCCATCTATCCAAAGCTCTGGCCTCTTTATCTGGAGGAACCGGATTTTTTACAACAGAGGCCTTGACACCCTTAGGTCCCTGACTAATAGTTTCTGGGTCCACCCTAGGACTCTTATAAAGATATTTATGAGCCTCAGGCACCCTGTAATACCTATCCGGTTTAACAGGAGCAGGAGGCAGAGAATCAGGATTAAGTGAAGCCTCTGCAAACACATCTTCCACAACATCCAGAACAGGGGTATAGCCAAGGGCCTATGTTGGGATAAAAGCAAAATTCCCTAAGCCTTTTCCGGGAATCAGAGAAGTCCTGACCTTCCCACTTAAAATGTTCCCTCATAGAATGAAGTGTCTCTGAAAAGAAAAATCCTCTGGAGGAGAAGCAGGAGGAGTAGAATCATCTGCATCAGAATCAGAATAAGGAGAGTACTCCTGCAAGTCTTCAGCCGAAGACTCTGAAACATCCAAGCCTGCTCAAAACTTCCCAACTCTGGCTCCACCCTAGGCCTCTTATCAGGAGGGGTAAAGAACCTCTAATCAGAGTAATCAAATCTTCTGCCATTTTAAGCATGTGCTTCTTGGGCACAGACCCTGCTGAACTAGGAGTGACACCAACAGAAGCTAAACCTGGCCTGCCTCTGGGAGAAGCCTTGGAAACAGAAGGAGAGGGCCTAACCACCCTAGGAAGGGAGGGAGTACAGTAACCTGAGAAGCCCCTTCAGCCTGACCTGCCTCCTGAGAGGCCACATCCTGCAATATCAAAGTCTCCCCTGAGACTCCAGAGAAGCCTCCGTGAACCACCGGTTCCACTGACGCCTCTAAAGAACCGGCGTCCGGACGGACGACTCATCTTGCCTGGGTTTAACTGTTTTGTCTTTGCGCTTCTTCAGAAGCGGCCGGAGAATCCGGCGGCATATTATAATTGCACCGCTTCAAGACCAGCCTAGCACAATCTAACCTTCGCAATAGTGCGCTTATTGAACCTAGCACAAAAGCGACACCCAACAATGTCGTGCTCAGGCCCCAAACAAGGAATACACAAAGAATGATAATCCCTATGCGGTATCTGTTTCCCACAAGAAATACAGTTATTCACTTTTTCTGACATCCGGTAAAACACTGAGGCAAGAAAAAACCAAAATATTCCCCAACGGGGTACTTAGCCAACTTGGATTCGGTCTGAAACTCCGAACTCGAAAAATTTCAGAACGCCGAACGGCACTTGCAACGCTGCTTCTGCATCGGACCATGTGGCAAAAAAGACTGGGGATATGACGTCGGTCATGCGCATTTGTACCCTGACGTCCTGATGTCAGTTTTAAGCGCCTTGACCGACGTCAGCCTAATACTTTGGTATTCGGGCCGACCGAGGACAGCGGACTACCCATATGTAAGGACTGCAGCAATGTGAGATGAAGAACATCCTATATTAATTACCATATAATATATGTTCAACAGAGATTAGCTTTCCATGTTTGCAATTCAGTTTCTAGATTTTTGTATGACGTTTTGAAGTATATGTGTATGCTTTTACTTGAATTTGTGCATCTAACATAACAGCGATTGATGCTGCTACTTTAGTTTTAATGGTAGTTATATTACTTTATTTTTGAAATATAACCTAGAATCTAGGTATTGTTTTGACAAGCTATTTCCAGCAAACTATTTTTGTTTCTCCTTTCAGAAGCACAATCAAGTGCCTTCACTTGAATTTGGGTATCTAATACATGTTCAACTGAAGTGCCTTTACTTGAACTTGGGTATTTAATACATGTTCGACTGAAGTTTTTAACGTTAGTCCTGATAATTTCTAAGCTTTATATTTCCTAAAATGCAACTTTCAGTGCAGGGTTTGTACTGATATGATATGCCTAGAGAGGCATTTTAGCCATCTATCCATTAACAATGAATGGTTTTATATGCTTGAATTTGTTTGGCACAGCTACTTTTATTTGGCATACGTTTAATTGTAGGCTTTTATTTTGTTTTAAAATTTTAAAAACGCTTATTTGATGTTATCTTAAATAACCCACTATAGCATAGCAGAGTGTGTTCAAATTTAGAATGCAAGTATGACATTCATATTCATATTTTTATACATATATATTTTTATTTTTTATCATTATATAATTGATTTTAAGCAGTATATGTTGAGCTGATCATAGCTGACCAACTTTATATTTTGTATTTCATATACATTTTTATATAGTTAGTGTTGCTTTAAATGTTTGAATGTGAGTTAGGCACAAGGGAAGTGATGTCACACAGACCTAATGTGTATATATATATATATATATATATATATATATATATATATATATATGTGTGTTAAAAGCTCTGTGATATGTTTCGCCTGAGGAAGCCTATAAGGTGAAAGCGCTTGCCAGTCTTTTGTCAATAAAGTGTTCGTATTTACAAGACTACATTGCTGTGGTCCTTTCAAAAGTGCATTTTTGACAGCTGTTTCCATTTGCAATGAGGTGAAGACCGAATTTCAACGCATAATAGATTGTGTTGTTTAATTGTGGAACAAGTTTCTGCTTGGTGTTTGGTGAGGTGAAGACCGACCTGTTAATTCAAAAAAACTTACTGAGATTGAAACAGCCAGCGTGTTTCGTTGACTATTTTACAGCAAACCGTTTGCAGAAGGTGTGCAACTTTAACAACTGCTATCTTAACAGACAGTTATTGTCCAACATAAACTTGCTTTTGGTTATCAATTTGGATGGTTATCTTCAACTATCTGAGGTGTTTATTTCAAATTTGCTTTCCATTAACTGTAAGTAAAGAACTGAAACTGGAATAGTGACTGTTGCTCTGCCAAGGTGTCTTGCCATTTTTTAACTAACAAATTTTATTGCTATTATCGAGACACTAAATATAGCAGCTAATTTTTTACCTAACTTTAAAAGTTGTTTTGGAGGTGCTTCACCAATGAAGCAAGCAAAGTGTGACTGTCACATATATTACAGACAGAATACAACCCAAATATCCAGCTATAAACAGACACTGGATGGATTTTATAAACAGCACATACAATACAAAGAATAAATAAGTTAAGAAATGTAAGGAAAACAAGTGCACAAATAAAGCATCCCCTGTTTCACCACCCAGCAACATAAAAAAGGCAACACTAAACAGCTGGTTTGGAACTCTGATCAGGTAAGCACTACATGACATAAAATATCATATTCCAACTGATACATGAAACCAAAGGACATAAAAGAGCACAGAATCATAAAAAATGCAATTTCTCTGCAGCAACAGCTGGCAATAACACAAAGTAGTTACCATATGAATTCAGAAATGGATGTAGCACACACCACAGCCAGGATGAATACCCCAAGGCTTATAGAAGGAAACAAGATGCAGTGTTCCAACAGAGGAAGACAGGAAAATGAGCCTATTAACAATTGTCAAAAATGTACATGTTTCAAAGCATCCTGATGGTGTAGCTGAGTGGTCCAACTTTTAAAACACACAAGCCTTATGCCAGTTATATAGATCCTGCAATAATCAAAATTAAAGCTACACTGTTTAAAAAAAGCCACCCTTCTGAAGAGACGTTAAACCGAGGCCTCATCTACAGCAGTTAGTGGTAGCTCAGGTGGCTGAAAAAGATCTTCCAACACTTATCAAAATGAGTAGGAGTTCTTTATTTACACATTTTCAATCTTGCATTAGCATATAATTAAAAAAAATCATAAAAAGAAGCACAAATTAAATAATCATAAGAACAAATGTCTGCAATTATACACTACTTAATTGTTTTGATTTTATCTATTATTTATTTTATTCTACATTTGTTTACCGGGAAAGTCCAACTGGGATAAGACCCATTTTCAGCGGAGGCCCGGGGAGAAAAGCTCCACATACAGTGACATACTCATACAAACAATTATACAAAACTTATACAAGAAATTACACAAAAAAATATTGAAAACTTGCAATACACCAGAAATTACATTCTATGTTATTATAGCTGACATGGGTGTTATACAATCATCTCATCTAATTCCTTATTGTAGTGTAGACATTTTACGCTGCCCACACTTTGTCTTAACCAAAATCTTATTAAACTTATAATTTCATCTAAATCCCAAGTTTTATTTGACAAAATTCCTTCTTACTTGCCAAATATTATATATAATCTACAAGCAGATCTTCCTTGTGATTCATTAACAACTGGATAGATGCTGCACTTCTTCTTCTTTTGGCTTTTCCCGGTTAGGGGTCACCACAGCGGATCACCCTGTCCGCTCATGATTGGCAGTGGAGTTTTACAGTGTCGAGTTGCCAGCCCGGCGCCCATCCTTCGAAAGAAGGCACACACATGCACACACTCACACCTAGGGCCAATTTAGAGTGTCCAATCCACCTGCAGCATGTCTTTGGGATGTGGGAGAAAACCGGAGCACCCGTCGGAAACCCACGCGACCACAGGGAGGACATGCAGACTCCGCACAGAAGGCACCCCAGCCGAGGATCGAACTGGAGAACCTCTTGCTGTGAGGTGGCAATGCTAACCACTGCACCACCGTGGTCGCCCTGGGTAGATGCTGCACTAAGGCTACAAAATGTAAGCATGTTACTACAATGGGCAGCAGTGTTAATCAAATAAGCATACTGCTCATCGTGTCTACATATTTACAAGCACCTTTTCGTGGCCATGGAAAGGTGCTTGCAAGCACAAGCACAGAATGTAAACAAAATGACTTGCATACAGGCAAAGCGCAGATAGTACAGTTGTGTACACTTACCATAAATGTAGATGTTCGAGTGTATTCACTGTTGCACTCATCACACTTGGGTTATCTGCCTGCAGGTAGCCCTCAGTCGGACCGAATACCAGAGACTTAGTATTTCTGCGATGGATGCTATCGCTTCTTCCATGATGTCAGGGGTATAAAAACAGGCAGCTGACACCATTACATCAGTTCTTCTTGCCCCAAATGTCAGGAGCCCCCAAATAGGGAGCTAGTACATGGTGGGGAAAACACCATCAGTAAAATGTAAATACCAATACCAGTAGGAATAGCCATACAGAGGAGAGATTAAGAGATAGAGCAAACCAGGGTGCTGGAGGGAGGGAAACCAGGACTGCAACAGTGAATACACTCAAACATCTACATTTATGGTAAGTGTACACAACTGTACTATGTTCTTCGTGTTTCACTGTTGCAGTCATCACACTTGGGTTGATTCCCAAAGCTGAGGAAGGGTGGATGCTGTCAAGAAGAGTTAGGGCTGGCTAGTAGGCCTTGCAAGACGACTGTAGCAGTCTTGCAAGGCCTACTAGCAAGACTGCTGCAGCAAATCCTGCCCTGGATTTGGAAAAGATATCCAGGTGGTAATGCTTGGTGAAGGTGTGTACAGAACTCCAGTTAGCAGCTTTCAGTATGTCCCTTGTAGGGACTCCCCGGAGAAATGCTGTAGAGGTAGATGTAGCACTAGTGGAATGTGTTCTGACCCCCTGAGGAGTTGGCTTTCCATGGTGCTTGTAGCAGAAATGGATGAAGTGTGCTATCCATTTGGAAATGGTTTGTTTTGAAATGGCCTTGCCCTCTGCCCCTGTTGCAAAGCTGACTAGCAGCTGGTCAGATTTTCTGAAAGACTTAGTCCTATCAAGGTAGAACCTGAGCTGTCTGTGCACATCCAAAGATGCAGGATCCTTTCCCCTTTATTTTGAGGATTAGGGAAGAAGGTTGGCAAATGGCTGGATTGGTTGAGAGCCACACAGGACACCACTTTAGGCATAAAGAAAGGGTTAGTTCTGAGGGAAACCCTGTCAGCATGGAAAATAATGAAGGGTTCCACAGCCATCGGTGCTTGTAACTCAGACACTCTTCTTGCTGAAGTGATGGCTAGAAGCAAGGCTGTTTCCCAAGAGAGGAATTTTAACTCTGCTGAAACAGCAGGTTCAAAAGGGGGAAGCGTGAGCTTTTCCAGAACAAAGTTAAGGTCCCAAATGGGGGTGGGTGCTCTCCTTGGTGGCCGTAAGTTGTTTGCCCCTCTCAGGAACTGTTTGATGAGAGGGTGAGAGAATAGAGGTGGCTCAATATTGTAATGAGCCGAAATGGCAGAGGCATGGATCTTAATGGAGGAGAAGGATAGGCCTCTGTGTAGTAGTTCTGCTAGGTAATTCAGGATTAAAGGTAAGGAGGGCAGTGTTGTGTCCTTTCCTTTAGAGTGAATCCAAGAACAATACCTTTTCAGCATAGGATTTCTTAGTACTGGGCCTTCTGGCTTCAAGGATGACGTCCAGCACCTGCTTGCTTAGGGTTGCTGGTGGGGTATTTACGGAATAAGCCAGGCTGCAAGATTTAGGGTTTGCAAATGTGGATGCAAAATCTGTCCCTTCTGCTGGGAAAGCAGGGTTGGGGTTGGGTGTAGGTGCCAGGGTGGCACCGTTGTCAGGCTGCACAGGAGTGGTTACCAGTGCTGGTGTGGTCAGTCCGGGACAATCAGAATTGTCCTTGGTCTGTCTTGTTTTATCCTGAGTAATACTCTTGAGATAAGGGGCAGTGGGGGAAAGGCATAGATTGACAGGTTTTCCCATTGAAAGGATAGGGCATCCACCTTCCAGGCCCTGCTGTGAGGGTTCCTGGTGCTGAATTTGTTTAACTGGTGGTTGTCAGGAGAGGCAACGAGATCCACCTCTGGGGTCCCCCATTTCTGGATCAGAAGGTTGAAGGTGCTGGGCTCCAATTTCCACTTGTGTGGGTCTAGGATATTTCTGCTTAAGTCATCTGCCAGTGAATTTTGTTTGCCTGGTAGGAATTGAGCTTGTAGATGAACTTGGTTGTCCAAGGCCACATTTCACAGGGGTAAGAATGGGTTCCCCCCTGTTTGTTGATGTGCCACATAACTGTGGTGTTGTCTGTTTTTATCAGCAGTTGTCCTGGAAAGAGTAGGTATCTGAAAGCTGTCAGGGCATTCTGTACAGCTAGCATCTCTTTTGATTGATGTGCAGGAAAATCTGCCTTGGGCTCCAGTGGCCCTGAATACATTTACCCGCCATGTGAGCCCCCCCATGCATAATCTGATGTGTCTTTGGTTAGGGTCTGGGTGGGGTGGAGTTGAGTAAAATGCAGTCCCTTGTTATGTTTGCATGCTTCTGCCCACCAAAGGAACTCTGTCCTTAGACAAGGTACGATAAGAATGACTGTTTCCAGGTCCTGAGAATGTTGGCACCAAAGACTTTTTAACTACCACTGAAGTTTCCTCATATGCAGTCTTGCATATGGATTTAGCAGAATACATGAGGGCATGAACCCTAGGGCTTGCAATATTTTTCTTGCAGATAGCTGGGTTCTGGTGGTCATTTGTTTGAAGTAGTCTGTCAGACAGACCTGTTTTTCTGAAGTGAGGAATGCCATTTGGGAAGTTGTGTCCAAGCTTGCTCCATGGAATACAATCTTTTGACTGGGTACCAGTTGTGATTTCTTTTCGTGGATGGTGTACCCCAATGAAGTTAGAAGGCTTTTTACAAATGTCAGGTGCTGAAGCAGCAACTTCTGGCTGTCCGCCTGAATCAGGCAGTCATCCAAGTACGGGTAAATTTGGATATTTCTCTACCTGCAGTATGCAATGGCTGGAGCCAGGTATTTTGTTAATACCCTGGGTGCAGCAGATAAGCCAAAGGGAAGTGAAGAGAACTGATAATGCATAGACTCTGCCCTGAAACGTAGATATTTCCTGCATGGCTCCCTTTATGGGGATGGGCAAATAGGCTTATTTTAAGTCTAAGACTAACCAGGCATCCTTGGCTAACATAGGGAGAAGTTGCTGCAAGGTAAGCATCTTGAATTTTGGTACCACCAAGAAGGTGCTGAGAATTGAAAGATCCAGGATTGGGCACCAAGAGCCCTCTTTCCTGGGTACCAGGAATAGTCTGGAGTAGAATCCTTGACCCCTCTGTTCTACTGGAACAGGCTGAATAGCTCTGATATTGAGCAAGGAAAGTACTTGGTTTTGAGCCTCTGCCCACTGGTTTGGAGGAAGGTCTGGAAACCCGCTTGGGGTTGGCAGGGACTGGAAATAAAATGTGTACCTCTGGGTTACAATATTGAGGGGCCCATCATTCCTGAGTGATGGACATCCAGTTTTTTTGCATGAAGGGCAAGTTTTCCTCCTAGGGGCACAAGCAATTGGGCAGGGCTGGGAAGCAGAGCTGAGAAGTCATTGTGAGCTTTTTCCATAAGGAGGTGGCTTACTGTTCTAGGGGTGGGGGCGCTCCACTGCTTAGATCTCTGCATAATATGAGACTGTAGTCTGGGTGGTTTGTTTCCCCTGGGTCTTGTTTGGGAAGGCCTGGTGGGGGCTTGAAAGGACCAGTGTTTTGAAAGGCAATGCCTACTGAATCTAGGTGGTTGCACTTGTGGGAATTCTTTATCAGTTTGCACAGATTTAGCCTTTTCTTCCGTCTTTTTAAGAACAACTTATGCTTTGGTGCCAAACAAACGGTCCTTATTTAAAGGAGCATCTAGTCATTTAGATTTGACATGATCTGGGAAGGCCTGCTCCTTCAGCCAAGCATGTCTTCTCAGAACAGAGCCAATGACTGCTGCCCTGCAAGATGCTTCCAGGGCATCAAAGCCACACTGCAAAGTATGCTTACTAACTTGGTTTGCAGAGTGCATAAGCTCCTGCAATTCTTTATTTTCTGCAGAATCTAGAAAAATTACCACTTTTTGTTTAATAGGTTCCATAATACTTTGCTGGTATTTCAGCATGTGAAACTGGCAATTCAATGCCCAGATAGCAAGAGTTGCAGAGGTATACACCTTCTTACCCCATCTGTCCAAAACTCTGGAATCTCTGTCCAAAGGGATAGGATTTTTGGCTGTAGTAGCCTTAATACCTTTAGGTCCCTGGGAAATGATCTTTGGATCAGCAGTAGGATTCTTGAAAAGAAACTTGAGAGAATCAGGTACTCTGTAGTACTGCTCTGCTTTCCTAGGGGCCGGAGGTAAAGTAAGACTGGATTCCATGAAAATGTCATCCACAACATCCAGGACAGGGGGTATACCTAAATGCCTGTGCTGAGGCAAATCTAAAAATTCTCTGAGTCTATTTTTGGACTGAGGATAGTCTTGGCATTCCCAATGGAAATGCTCTCTTAAAGTATGCAAGGTTTCACCAAAAGATAAATCCTCTGGAGGGGAGGCAGAGGGAATTTATTCCTCTGCATCTGAATCCTCATAGGCAGATAAGGGCATGTCTTCATAATCAGAAAGGTCAGAGTCCTCAGACTGCTGATCTGTAGAAGCTGAAGGGGACTGGCTTCCCCTAATCAGCGTAATAAGGTCTTCAGCCATTCTAAGCATTTGTTTTTGTGGCATGGGTGCCTGAGCATGCGCTTTGGTCGTCAGTTTTCTAGGCATAGTGTGTACTCTGGGCCTAAGAAACTCAGTAGTTTTGGTTAAAAAAGAAGTAGTCAGTTTGATTTGAACATTGGTAGGATGAAAAACTCCCTCAGAAGCCAGACCCATCTAAGATAGAGACATCCGCTGGTTCCATAGTCAAAAAAGCATCTCGCGGCATTCTGGACTCCGAATGGGTTTCAGCAGTGGCCTGCGAATCCACAGAAGTGGGCATCAGGGGCTGCAAAGGCGCCTCATTGAGTAAGTGGACTGGCGACTAGCTTAACGGAAGCGTCGTCGGCAGTTTTGGACCTATGAGGTCTGTCTCTGTCTTTATCTTTACGTTTTTTCGGAAGATCGGTAGTCAGATGGCTTACCAAAGCCATTTCGGAATACGGAGATCGAGCGCGAAAGAATTTAGCGACAAAGATAGCCCAATGACAAATGGTTCAGGAGTTAAACAAGGCACGAAACCGACAGCGAGGGACATCGTGGTCTGGGCCTAAACAGGTGACGCAGTAAGAATGAAAATCTCTGTGAGTAATTTGCTTTCCACAGGCAAGGCAATTGTTAACTTTTTCTGACATCGGTTAGAGCAAGAAAAAAGGATCCCCAATGGGGTACTTAGCTTTAGAAGACTTCAGGTTATTCAACTAGAAAATGAAAAATTCAGGTAGCGGCCGACCGGCACTTGTGAACTACTTCTGCTTCGGGCTCCTCCTCAGCAAGAAAGACTGATGTAATGGCATCGGCTGACTGTTTTTATACCTGTGACGACCTGACGTTATGGAAGAAGCAACAGCATCAGATGCAGAATTAATAAGTCCCTGGTATTCGGGCCAACTAAGGGTTACCTCTGCAGGCAGATAACCCAAGTGTGATGACTGCAACAGTGAAACACGAAGAACATATGAGCACACGCTGTAGCCCAGAAATATTAAGGACAAATACAATAAAAGAATACTGAAAAAGGGGAAATGAAATGGGGCAACTGTATAAAAATAATAAGTATTTTATGTATCTATTTGAGGTCAATTTATAATAGACAGCAATCACTTTATAGCCAGAACAAAGCAATTGACATACAGATCCAAGTAAAACAGGTTTTCTGCAGGTATATGCAGTATAGTCTACTGGTCAAGCAAAAGGAGATAGTGGCCAACTTAGTAAGTGGTCCTGCTATTTCACAGAACAGGCATGTGTGTAACTGATTACAGTTTATACGCAGCAAAGCTCTTCATGATAAATATGCTTACATGAAACAATGAAAAAACTCTCAGCAAACTTGTAGGTGTTGGGCTTTGTGGCAGAACTCTTACAATATTGAGGGTCAGATGTATTGACTGCAGGTTATGAAATAATGACAAAAGTCCCAGTAAACTAGTAGGTGAGGGCTTTGTGACAGAGCTCCTGCAATATCGGGGTAAGATGTAGTGACCGCAGGCTATGAAACAATGACAGTAAACTTGTAAGTGCAAGGCTTTGTGACAGAGCTCCTGCAATATCAGGGTCAGATGTAGTAACTGCAGGCTACAAAACAATGACAAGAGTCTCAGTAAACTTGTAGGTGTAGGGCTTTGTGACAGAGCTCCTTGAATATCAGGGTCAGATGTAGTGACCGCAGGCTCTGCTCTACGAAGGAAGTTAACAAAGACAGAAGATGCATTATGGGACGCAGTTACTGCATATGACATATGTATATACATGGAATTCATGTATGCAAGCCGACACCACTGCTGTATTCTCCACCTCAGCAAGCACACAAAAGAACAAATGGACTTTACAGCTGTAACATCAATTACATCAGAAATTAATAAGAAGTTATGTACTCACCATAACGTTCCATCTGAGTAGGTAAACTTCATTTGTCAGCAACCTATAGGTCTTCGGATCCATATCGGATCCGAACCGGCAGTTTCCAGCAGCCAAGATCCGAGCTCCAAGCTCCTCCCCCTTACCCATAACTCCCTGCCATCCCTTCCTGACCTCAGATCGAGTTTGCCTAAAACAAGGCTTGACATCACAACCTGTCTAGGTAACCGGGTACAAACTACCATGAAGCAGGAATATCAAAGAACATCCGAAAGGGGCAGGGGGATGGTGGGAGGGACGGTTGCTGACAAATGAAGTTTACCTACTCAGATGGAATGTTATGGTGAGTACATAACTTCTTAATCTGAAGTAGTTAACTTCATTTGTGCATCAACCTATGGGACAGAGTCCCCAGCTACCTGAACCTTGGGAGGCCCTCAAGGAAGGATGTTCCGGAGCACTGCAGAGCCAAAGGATGCTCTCCCTCTGGAAACCAGATCTAACTTGTAGTGGTTTATAAAAGTGTGAGATGAGGCCCACGTAGCAGCCAAGCAAATTTCATCTAACAAAACTCTAGCCCGAAAAGCAGCAGAGGTAGAAACAGACAGAGTTGAATGGGCATGGACTCCTTGAGAAGCAGGCCTGCCAGAACTCTCATAAGCCAAAAGAATACACTGAGAAACCCACCTGGACAGTGTGTCTTTAGAAATAGCTTTCCCCAAACTGGATTTAGCAAAGGACACAAATAATTGATCAGAACGTCTATGACCGGCTGTCCTGTCTCAACTGTCTGTGTACATCCAAAGAGTGTAATTTGTAATCGCCCTTATTTTGGTAGTTGAGAAAGAAGACCGGCAAATTAATAGACTGATTAATATTAGCTTCGGAAGTAATTTTGGGGAGAAAAGAGGGATTGGTCCTGAGGAAAACCCTATCCTTATGGAAAATCAAGTATGGAGGTTTGGCACAAAGGGCTTGAAGCTCTGAAACTCTTTTTGCTGACGTGATAGCGACAAGGAAGGCGGTTTTCCAGGATAAGAACTTAAGATCTACCGAGGCAGCAGGCTCAAAGGGAGAAGCTGCTAAGGCCTGGAGCACAAGCGATAAGTCCCAAGGAGGGATCACATCTTTCACCAGAGGTCTTAGTAGGAAGGTGCCTTTTAAGAAGGCCTTACATAATCTGGATGAAGTTAGAGGGCCAAGATCACATCCAACGTGGTAATGAGCGATAGCCGCCAACTGTACCTTGACTGTGGAAGAGCTAGCACCTTTATCAAACAGCCCCTACAGAAAATCCAGCACAGCTGGTAACGGAGCTGTGAAAGGATCCAGGTTCTGAAGTTCAGCCCAAATAGAAAAAAAGTTTCCATTTGCTAAGATAAACCTTCCTAGATGACGGCTTATGGGTGGCCACTAGGATCGCTTTGACCTGGGAAGAGATACTGGGAGTCCGAACTAACAGTGGAACTGGATCAACCAAGCTGCGAGCTTGAGGTTGTCCAGGTTCGGGGTTGGTAGGTCCAGGGGGTGAGATATCAGATCTGGAAGGGGATCTAGAATCCAGGGAGGATTCACTGGATGAGACCACAGATAAGGGAACCATGCCTGGCGAGGCCAGAATGGGGCAATGAGGATTATCGTGCACCCCAACCATCTGGCTTTCTGCAGAAATTTGAGCATCAGGGGAAGGGGCGGATAAGCATAAAGAAGACCGGGAGGCCAAGCATGCACCAGAGCATCTCTTGGGGATTCCCCGGGTGGAGGAAGTAGAGCGAAGTAGGTGTCGCACTTCATGTTTGAAGGAGAGGCGAAAAGATTGCAACAAGGTTGACCCCATTTGGAGAAGATCTGCTTCGCTACTTTGGGATTCAGAGATCACTCGTACAGGGAAAGGATGGTGCGACTCAGTCTGTCCGCTAGGATGTTGGACCGACCCGGAAGGTGCATCGCTATGAGAAAGCAGTTGGTGGAAATCGCCCATTCCCAAACTCTCATGGCCTCTCGACAAAGAGGATAGGACCTGGTTCCCCCCTGTTTGTTGATGTACCAAATGACGGACATGTCCATCTGGATCACAATCGTCCCAACAGGAAGAAGGTTCTGAAGTGCTTGCAACGCAAACAGCACAGCCCTCATCTCCAGGACACTGATATGCAGTGAGGTCTCCGTTTGGTTCCACGTGCCTTGGACGGTCCTGCCGCCAACAATGCCCCCCCACCCGAGGCGAGAGACGTCCGTGGTCACCGTGGCTAGGGGAGGGGCCATAGAGAAGGGGCGCCCCTTTTGGAGGTCCGGAGACTGGAGCCACCACAAGAGGGCACTCCTGCAAACCCTGCTGAGAGGGACAGGGTGGCTTAGGGGAAAGTGTAGGAAGGACCATTGGACTTGGAGAGTCCATTGCAGAATTCTCATATTCAGGCACGCCATGGGGAGGAGATTGATGGTAGCCGCCATCAAGCCTAGGGCCCTCAGGACCAGTTCCGCCGGGAGTTCGGACAATGAAGAATGGCCTGCACATGTAGTTTTAGGGATCGCAACCGGTCCAGAGTTAAGAAAACTAAGAGCTGGTTTGTGTCTACCCTGGCTCCGATAAAATCTATGACCTGAGTCGGGAGCAAGGAGGACTTCCCAGCGTGAATTGTGATCCCCAGCCGGGGAGGTAAGTGAAGGAAAAAATTCCTGGTTGTGCAGAGTAGATGCCGTGTGGGGGCAGTCAGGAGCCAGTCATCCAGGTACGGAAAGACCTGAATTCCCTGGAGTCTCAGGTGGGCCGCTACTATTGCTAACACCTTGGTGAACACCCTGGGGGCTGTGGTGAGACCAAAGGGGAGGACCCTGAACTGATAGTGACTGGCTCCTAGCCGGAAGCGGAGGAACCTCCTGGAATGTCTGTCCATTAAGATGTGGTAGTACGCATCCTTGAGGTCTATGGAGCACATCCAGTCATTCTCCTGCAAGAGGGGGAGAATGGATTGAAGAGTGACCATCCGGAACATTTCTTTGGCTATTGCCAGGTTCAGTAGGGATAAGTGGAAGATAGGCCTTAAGTCCCACATCTTTTTTGGCACCAAGAAGAACCTAGAGTAAAAGCCCAATCCGTACTGGTCTGGGGGGATGTGCTAAATCGCTCTTTTTTCTAGCAGCTGCCGAATTTCTGTAGCTGCGGCCTCCCTCTGATCGGGTGGGACATCGGGGAGGAATCTGGGTCTGAGAGGGGGATGGAGAAATGGAATCTCGTAGCCTCTGGATATAATCCGAAGCACCCAGCGGTCTGTCGTGATGGACTCCCAAGCTGCTAGGTGCTTCGAGAAACGCCCCCCGACTGCCTCCAGAGTGGAGCAGTCAGGTAAACCCCTCAGGGTTTCTGCGTGGGCCGATCAGAGAAAGGTTCTCTGGACCCAAAGTTCTTCGGACCCCCTCTGCCTCTAGGGTGGCGTCCACCCTGTCCTTCTCTGCCTCTGAAGGACGGGGAGTCCGGAGCAAAACGGGATTGCTGAGACTTTCGGAACCACATCTTCTTCTGTCCCTTTTGGTTCTTCGAGAAGGACCTCTGGGGAGCAGAGAAGCAGACTCCGACGGCAGACAACATCTTCCCGTCTTTCTCGCTCTGGACCAAGGTATCGTGTACGGTCTTGCCAAAAAGGGCAGAACTATCAAACGGGGCATTAGCGAATGACGCCTTGAAGGGTTCCGCGAAATCACAGTGGCAGAGCCAGGCCTGTCGCCTTAGTACGACCCCCGCTCCTCTAGCTCTAGTGGCCCCTTCCGTAGCATGGGACAGCAGCCGCATAGAGGTATTGGAAATCGACCTGAGAGTGGTCATTCGGGTAGAGTACACCCATTTGTCCTCTGCCGACATGGACTCTGGGGGCGACCCAGCGTATTCTTTGATAAGATCCCGCTGGAGCCGTATGACATGTGCCATGTAGTTCAGCGACCTTATGGAAAAGGTCGCTGATGCAAACATCCACTTCCCCAAACAGTCCATCGCCCGGGACTCCTTGTCAGGGGGATGGACCAAGGGACTCTCTTGGGCCAGTTCCCTCTTGGTGGCCGCCGGCACCAACATGGCATCTACAGGGGTTCCCTTGCTCCAATGAGACCTGTCCGAAGGTGGGCTGAGAATTCTGTCAGGCCTCATAGGGACGGGCTCCACAGTGTCTGGCTCCTTCCAGGCCCTGGTAGTGATCAGATCTACCAGGGGGTTGGCCGGAGGGGACACCCAAGAGGTAGACTGGCCTGCTTCAAATGCCTCCAGGAACACTGACTCGTCCGAAGTAGGCTTTGGGGCAGACAACCCCCCCCCTGATCCTGAGCATCTCCATGATGTCCCCAAATGAGACGTCTTCGGGGGGTGATCTTGGGGAGCCTTCCCCTTCCTCCAAGTCCGTGTCCTCAGTCAAGGACTCGGGGGAGTCCAAGTGCCTCCTCTTGCACTTGCGCTTGTGAGGGACCTCCTCAGGGGGGCTGTCTGAGGAGGCCTCACCAGCCACATCTTGTTCCAATAAGGGAACTACCTGGGATGTCTGAGCAGGCTGTCCCTGGGGCCGGGTGATGGAAGTCGGACCCATCTGCGAGGGAGTGCAGGGTGGAGCCATAGCTAAAGCCAGGGGCCTGGATTCCATCGACAGAACCCTCTCTACCACGTCGAATGTCGAAGGAGAGAAGCTCCCCCTAGGATCAGAGAGGCGACTTTCCCTCGGATCCAATGAGCAGATCAGGGCCGGAGCCGAAGCCATCGGATCCAAAGGGCCAGTATGCTCCGACCTAGTCGGAGCCGAAGGCACACTGACCACCACGGATCCGAAGCTCAGCTCTGAGCTCCGAGAGCTAGGATCTGTAGAAAGGGGACCTGACAGACTCAAGTGTACTGTCGGCACCGAAGTACCCGAGACTATTGGTGCCGACACCCCCTGGCTCCGACATTAGTCTGCTCCGAAGACCCCGAACTCGGAAAGCGGGTCGGGCAAGGAGCTACTGGGGCAAAAAAGGGGGTCAAGCTCCCCCCCGGAGGGGGGGGCAGGAGCACTCCCATCTGCAGCTGGGCCTGGAGGAACCTTCTCATCATCCAGTCCAAGTCTGCATCCGTCAGGCTTCTGGTTGACCTGGAAGACGCCACGGAGGCGGGACGGGAGTGCCACTTCGATGACCTCGAGGGAGATCGGGTATCCTCCTCCTCCGGCCCTGGCGAAAAGTAGGAAGAACGGATCCGAGAAGGAGAAGGCCCGGCCGTCCCGGGGGGAGAGACCCGCTTGGCAGGCGGGGCCAACGCAGAGGCCTCGGCCCGCCGCTTGTGCTTCTCACGGCGCTTCTCCCTCCTAGCTTCCTTATCCTCCTGGCCCGAAGTGGGAGGTTGAGTCCCGGCCAGGGGAAGGGAAGGGTCCGTGGATGCTGCTGTAGGAGGACGGAGCCGAATCCGGGGGCAGGAGTCCCGCCAGGATCAGCTTCAACCTCCGGTCCCTGACAGCCCTGGGGTTGAACGCTGCACAAATAGTACAGCCAGAAGAAAGGTGTTCAACCCCAAGACATAAAACGCACCGAGTGTGGCCATCAGCTGGGGAAAGCTTATGGCCACACTCGGTACATTTAGAAAAGAATGTCTTGGCGGCCTCAGACATTTTAACTAAACACAAGCACTAGGCCCCAAGACCACACACACAACACACCCTAACACTCTAGAAAAAAAAAAACAAGGGGGAGGGAACACAAAACCCGAGGGAACACTCTAAACTAAAACTAAACTAGTTCCACACTCAAAAAATCACCCAACTTAAGAAAAAATGAGAAGTTATGTACCTACCATAACGTTCCATGTTAGTTGTCTTCTTCTCGCCTTCTTTCTTGCTGGATGGGTTCGGAGCTGATCCTCGGCTCTAACTCGGCCTATACTAAAGCTCGAGAGCTATTTTTACCAGCTCGAGGCTACCCTGTATACCACAATGCTAGGCGCTAACTACCCAGATCTCGTTTGATAGATAACACCATAGCAGTTCTGATCCCAGAACAAAGGAGAAAAAGGAATACCTATATATATAACATACCCAGAAAAAGGGCAACCATGGGAGTCCAAGCTGGGATGAAAGAAGGCCCAGAAAGATCCTTTCGGTCTGTCCAGGCTAGGGGGTTGGAGGGTAGGACGCAAGAAAGAAGGCGAGAAGAAGACAACTAAAATGGAACGTTATGGTAGGTACATAACTTCTCAATGTTAAGTTGTCAATCTCGCCTTCATTCTTGCTGGATGGGACCACATCCCTAGCACCTCAGCCCTGGGTGGCTCATCGGCACAGACTCTTGAGGACGGTGGAACCAAAGTTAGCTCGGCTTCTGGAGGCCATGTCCAGTTTGTAATGAGAAATAAAGGTATGAGGAGAGGCCCATGTGGCTGCCGCACAAATGGAGTCTATAGGTAACCTAGCCTGAAAAGCTGTTGACGTAGCTAAGGCTCTAGTTGAGTGGGCTCTAGGTTTTGAAGGAAGTTCTTGACTCCTCAGTTCATAGATGAAAGTAATCACAGAGGCCAACCATCTGGAAAGGGTTACTTTGGAAACTGGAAGGCCTTTCTTCCCTTCTGCATAAAACAGGAAGAGCTGCTCAGATTTCCTAACTTGCTTGGTTCTATCCAGGAAGTAACGGAGTTGACGATGAACATCCAAAAAATGCAACTTTTATTCCGCTCTGTTGGAGTAATTAGGGAAAAAAACTGGGAGATCGATAGTCTGGTTTAGATTTGCCTCAGAAGATATCTTGGGTAAAAAAGATGGGTTAGTTCTGAGGGATACTCTATCTTTATGGAAAACCAGATAAGGAGGACATAAAGGGCGTGAAGCTCTGAGACTCTCCTCGCGGAAGTTATGGCCACTAGAAATAGAGTTTTCCATGAGAGTAACTTCAAGGAACAGGAAGCCGCAGGTTCAAAGGGAGGGAGAATCAAAGAGGTTAAAACCACATTCAAATCCCACTGTGGTGGGGGATCTCTGATTGGGGGCTTAAGTAAAAAGATACCTTTAAGGAAGGCTTTACAAAGTTTATGGGACATAACAGTGGAGTCCAACAGGCCAACATGAAAATTTGAAATGGCCGCTAAATGAACTCTGATAGTGGATGAAGAAGAACCTGAATGAAAAAGTTCAGCCAAGAAATCTAGGACTGATTGGATAGGTGCCGTGAAAGGATCCATGTTTCTAGTCTCTGCCCAGAAGGAGAAATGTTTCCATTTGCTAGCATAAATCCTCCTGGTAGAAGATTTGTGGGAAGCTAGAATGATGTCACGCACCGAATGGGAAATAAAGGGAAGCCTGGCTAAGGTTGGAAGTGGAGCAATCAAGCTGTGAGGTTGAGAGAGAGGAGGGAGTGGTGCAGCTCGCCCGAGAGAAGGTCTGGCACTGGGTCCAGATGCCAGGGCTGCTCCAAGAGGTAACGATGCAGGAACGGAAACCAGATTTGTCGAGGCCAGTAAGGGGCAATGAGGATCATTGTGGATCTCAATGCGGTAGCTTTCTGAATCAGCTGTGTGATTAATGGAAAGGGGGGAAAAGCATACAGAAGACCACTGGGAAAAGAGCATCCACTGAAGGATGTGAAAGCGAGCTAGGGGAAGTAACGTAATGGCTGCTGTCATGAGACCTAAAGTCTTCAAGTACCAAGCCTGGCCTGGATTCTGTTGCTCTGAAGAAGAATGTGAACGTGTGCGCGAATATCTGAAATTCTCTGTGCGGTTAGTTTTGCGGACAGTTCGGCCGCGTCCAATATGGCGCCTATGAAAGTAATAGACTGACAAGGCGACAAGGCAGACTTTTCAAAATTTATGGAGATACCTAGCTCTTTGCAAGTTTGAATGGTGTAATCTCTGGACTGAAGAAGTTGACGCCTGGTGGTGGCGGTAAGGAGCCAGTCGTCCAGATACGGAAACACCTGGAATCTTTGACGTCTCAGATGAGCCATGACCACTGCCATGCATTTGGTGAACACTTGGGGGGGCTGTAGTGAGACCAAAGGGCAAGGCCCTGAACTGGTAGTGACTGGCCCCCCAGCCGGAAGCGGAGAAACCTCCTGGAGCGCCTGTGCATCTTGATGTGGTAGTACGCATCCTGAAGGTCTATAGAGCACATCCAATTGTCCTGGCCCAAAACGGGTAGAATGGACTGTAGCGTGACCATCCGGAACTTCGTTCTTTGGACAGACCTGTTTAGCCTGCTGAGATCCAAAATTGGTCTCCAGTCCCCTGTCTTTTTTGGTACCAAAAAGAACTTGGAGTAGATTCCGGATCCTTGCTGGTCTGCTGGGACTGGTTGGATGGCTCTTTTTCTTAGTAGTTTTGAGATTTCTAATACTGCTTGTTCCCTTAGACTGGGTGGAACATCTGGAAGGGGTCTTTCTGGCTGAGTTGGGGTGTGGGCAAAGGGAATTTCATAACCCTCGGATATGATTGACCGTACCCATCTGTCTTGGGTGAGAGAAAGCCAGGCTTCTGGGTACAGTAATAATCTTCCCCCGACTGCCTCCGAAGGCGGACAGCCGGGCAGCATCTCAGGGATGCTGGAAGGGCTGGCCAGAGACAGCTTCTCTGCTACCCTAATTCTGCGGACCCCCTCTGCACCTAGGGCGGCGTCTGTTATTGTTCCCCCCCTGCCTCTAGAGGGGAACTCACCTCATGCGTCAGGCGAGACTCCCTGTGGTTTGCAAAACCACATTTTTCCACCCTTCTGACCCTTAGGGTATGGTCTAGACGGGGTGGAAAAACGGACTCCCACGGCAGAGAGAGTCTTGCCATCCTGTTCGCATCTGGTCAAAGTATCCTTCACTTGAGGTCCGAACAACGCCGAACCATCAAAGGGAGAGTTAGTGAAGGACGCCTTGAAGGGGTCAGTAAAGTTACAAAGCCGCATCCAGGCATAACGCCTTAAGGCCATGCCTGTGCCTGCAGCCCTACTCGCCCCATCGGCCGCATAGGAAATAAGCTGCATGGAGGAATTAACAATCAAGTTCAGGGTTGCCAGCTGGGAGTTGATTTTGTCTTGAGACCCCGCAGCTGTTGGATTCTGTAAAGTATCACCCATTTCTTTAAGCATGTCTCTTTGAAGGCGGGTGAAATGACATAAGTAATTCAGCGACCGCATGGTAAAGGTCACTGAAGAAAACATCCGCTTGCCGTACCTATCCATAGTCCTAGATTCCTTATTTGGAGGATGGATCGGTACTGAAGGATCAGCCAGTTCCTTCTTGGTGGCCGCCACCACCACCATGGCATCAACAGGGACACCCTTGGTTAAAAACTGCTTATCAGAAGGGGCTGTGATAAATTCTGAAGGTCTCCGTGGGGTAGGTTCCATCGTGTCAGGGGCCGTCCATGCCTTCCGCGCCACCACTTCCATGATGGGGTCAAAGGGCGGAGACACCCAGGAGGTGGAAGGGCGAGAAACAAAAGCCTCTAGGTAAACCGACTCGTCCTCGGAAGGATTGAGGGTAGACCAGTTCCCCCTCTGCTTGAGGATCACAAGGATGTCAGAAAAAGAGACATCCTCAGAGGGGGACCGTGGGGACCCTTCCGTCTCATCCAAGTCGGTATCGGATGTGACGGACTCAGGAGAGTCCACATGCTTCCTCTTGCATTTCCTTTCCGAGGGGGCTCCCCTGACAGATCAGAGGAGGCCTCAGAAGAGGAGGATGCTCCCTATGGGGGGCACCTGAGGCATTGGATCTCTGCGGTCGGGATCGAGAGGATGGGTAGAGACCGTAGCAGGCACAACAGTGGGAGGGAGCTGAGGGAGCTGACCGAGGAGCAGGCACAGGGGCCAGCACACTCCTCATGACCTCAAAGGCACCCCTATCAGGCAGGGAAGAAGGTCCCCACTCCAAAGAGATAAGGACCCCTCCCGGCACTGAGGGGGATTGCGCCGAGGCTCCGAGAGGGAGAACGGGGTCGGACAAGGGTCCGATGCCACTAGCCCCCTCAGAGCCGACGAGGGAGTCCCGGCACCTGGATCCCTCCAAGGATGGAACCATGGACCATGGAAGAGATCGGAGCTGACAACGGAGCTGAAAGGTGTGGTATCGGCTCCGTGTCGACAGTCCCGGCTCCCACGAACTCCTGCTCCGAGCTCAGAGGAAGAGTCGGAGGAGGAATCGACGATAGAATGGGGATAGCCGCTGTCTGTTGAGAAGGGCTCTGAAGCATCAGGGCCAGTGCCTGCGACTTAAGGAGTCTGCTAACCACCCTCTCGAGGTCGTGTTCCGAAAACCTGGAAGACCGAGAGGAATGGGACCGATGGCTGCGCTCCGAAAGCAAAGGAGATCTCGGAGCCGAATGGACTGACTCCAAAGAAGGAGACCTGGAGCGCTTACGGCTTGCAGATGGTTCCGACGCAACGTTCAGAGCCTACTGAGTCTTGGGAGCATCGGCTCCAGCTGGAGACGACGTAGGAGCACTAAGAGCACCACTGGTCGAAGGCTCAGTTCTTGGAGCCGACTGTTTTGTGGGCTTCGAAGGTTTGCCCGATGCAGACTTGGTCGGGGAACCTTCGGGTTTCAACAAGCCTCGTAAAATAAGCTTGTTTCTGCATTCCTGCAGGACTCTTGGACTGAATGCATGGCAGATAGAACAAGAGTCCTGCAGGTGCAGAGGGCCTAGGCAATAAACACAAGAAGTGTGACCATCTGTCAGAGACATCTTCTGACAGCACGTGTCACACTTCTTGAAGCCTGAAACCCTGGAATCCTTAGACATCCTGACAGGGATGACAAGTCACACACACACACAAAAACAAACACCCACACTCAAACTTACTCAGTCTAGTCACACACGCACACACAAAGACTGAGACTATTTAGACTGACAAATAGAGAATTTTAAACTAAATCTAACTAAATTAAACTTGAGATTAAGCTAAGATTTAAACTAAAAATTAGCCCGAAGGCCTAGTAATCTACGGAGTGGGGTAGGTAACGAGAAGTAGTTAGAAACAAACCTGAAAGGGAACTATCTAAGGTGGGGATACACTAGAGGGGTAAAGTGGATCTAATAGAAAAACTATTACTACCAAAGGGAAGAAAAAAAAACCTTACCAGAAGAGATTTTTATAAATCTAATCTGAGAGCCGGCAAAAACGCAACCTCGCAGCTGAAGCGGCAAACGAGATCTGGGTAGTTAGCGCCTAGCATTGTGGGATACAGGGTAGCCTCAAGCCAGTAAAAATAGCTCTCGAGCTTTAGTATAGGCCGAGTCGGAGCCGAGGATCGGCTCCGAACCCATCCAGCAAGAATGAAGGCGAGATTGACAACTTAACATGAAAGGATTTTTCTCACAGAAAAAACACAGGAAACTCTAAAGCTCAAGATCAAGCTGCTGTTCAAACCGCGGCAAACTAGATCTGAGGTCAGGAAGGGATGGCAGGAGTTATGGGTAAGGGGGAGGAGCTTGGAGCTCAGATCTTAGCTGCTGAAAACTGCCGGTTCGGATCCGATATGGATCCGAAGACCCATAGGTTGATGCACAAATGAAGTTAAGTACTTCAGATCATATTTTTGCAAAGAAATATGACTGGCACCCATAGGAAAGAGATTTATCACCTACGAACATATAATTTACAAGCAAGTGTTGTATACTCATGTAAATGATAATCTCATAACACAACATACATACGTGATAAATGACACATATTGGATAACATGACATGATTTGAAGATTTCATTGCTGACATGCAAATGTGTCAGACATCATTATAGCGGGCATAGTCACATGGAATTATAGGGAACAGTAACAAAACAGCAGCAATATAAAAGAATGTGCTATGAGAGGACTAATCACAGTTTTGGATGGTCTGGCAGCATGCCATACAGTAATAAATGTTTATGGAATCCTTCATCTGCCATTAAGTTATGTAGTGTGACGAAAACAACTGCATTAATAAAGAACTGTCCAGATGAAGACATGCAAAACAGATCATAATTATCTTCAGAACAGATAATGCTTGTGGGCAATGAATGACATAAATAAACATTTGCATCATGTCATTTTCTAACACATACCAGGACAGAAAGATGTGTTACAAACATGGACACCACAGAAACAGGCATATAAGTCATGTCATGAAGAACACCCTTGAAGGGCTTACAGCACTTTCCAACGATAAGAGGTATGGACGCCCTACAAAGGTGTCCCTCTACATGTGCCATAACTATTGTCTGTGTGTTAAGTCATTGCTGTCTGACAAATTTGCCTGACAGATGTTAACAGATTCAAACCCCTGCCTATTATATTAAGCTCTCTACAGACCTCTGCATTAACTGCATGCACCGCATCAGATAGCAATGGAGGTTGTCACAAATAAATGAAGTGAATGTGTGCATTAAAAAGGAGTTACAAACATAATACGAACAATCAGACTTAGACAGCTGGAAAGCAGTTACACATGTTGTCCACACAACAGTGAGCAGTACATTATCAAAGCTTATTTGACAAGGAACCTGTTTTCATCATGTAGTACACATATTGTCCCAGAAATGAATTGCAATCTGTGTAGATATGTCATACAAGCCACTATGTGTCACAGGATCAGTGACAGCATGATGTGCCCCATATAATCATCTCCATTCATAACCTGTGATGATATATCAATGTCCAACATAAAACTGGATACGAATAACTTGCTACAATGGTGTTTATATAACATCAGTACATTTGTATAGTGTTGCCCTTTTGGGAACTGAACAGCAAGCAAGATGATTGTAATGACTAATGACATGTGGATGAACCATAACCTCACAGTGTAAGTTGTGATGCCCCTGCACTGGCCCAGTAATCAAGGAGCCTCAATCCTCACCACTAGCACCAGTGAGGGATGTACACATTGGGAGGATGACAAGTACACACACAGTAAAGTACAATTTCCCTTAAGAGTGCACAGCCATCACTCAGTCTGGGGCTGGTTTCTCCCTCTTTCTCCAGATCCCCAATAAGATTCCCCACTGGCAGAGCTATAGAATGGAGTCCTTACCCAGGGTTCCAAGCCAAGTCCTCCCAGCACTCTCTCTGTCCAACCAGTGCTTCATGTCCCTGTCCAAGTAGCTGACACACCCACATACACACACACACACACACACACACACACACACACACACACACACACACTTTGAGATTTGATTTATACACAAACGTACACCTGGGAAAGGTTGGCACAGATTTACTAGTTATGGCCCCCTTCTGCCCAGACCATAAGGTAGTTATCACTGCCACCAGAGCCCCTTATCAGCTACTTTAATGCCCTTCCCAAAGGATGACTAATCTTAGTGTGTAATGTTACTATTATCCAAATGGTAAGTGTGACCAAGACTTTCAAGGCTATTTAGGAGTGGCCTATACAGTGTCACCAAATAAATATACAAGTACTCTAAGAGCTTAAATATCTCTAAACAAACCAGCCACAATTAAAACGTTTGAATATATTTAATAATAAATAATAAAAGAACAAGACAATATTCAATAACAGATACAGTCACTTCAGAGTTCAGAATCACAAGAAATATTTTAAAACATTGCAGAACAGTCTCAAATAAATACAGAAAACATCTAAACTATGCTTCACTATATTCCCATCCATATCTAAGCGAAATCAATGCACCCTGGTTACTTACTATTAGCAAGGCAGAAGTGCTGAAGAAAAATGTTTCCAGGTCCAAAGACAAATGCAGAATGCACAGTCTCTGAGAGAGTTCCCAAACTAATATCAAAACATTACTGCTGGGTCAGCTGGATGACATCACTATTTGTCACCTACCTTCAGTTCCCAGGCTAACAGATACCAACAGAATTTTTAGCATCTCTGTGTGAGAAGTACATATCTCTCAGAAGTTTGCCTAGAACTGCAAGTTGTAAAACAGTTAAACACTTTTACATTTTAAACCTAGTAATTATTTCTGTCTAGCTCTAGACATCCTGTCTCCTTGCTGCCTTGAAACTAACTTTTTACAGCACATTGTAAAACACACTTTTAACTTATTTTCTTGAAGTTTTAGAAGTTAACTCTGTATGTTCCAACTTCTACTATTAATATAGTTTATATACATTTCTGTTCTTTTCTAGTAGGGGTACACTGTGGTTACATTCTTGAAGCTCAGTACATAACATACAGTGTAACACACACTTCTGCACCAGTAGTTTAATATCCACATAACATGTAGTTCTCTTACATTTGTAAGACAAGCATATAAATCATATTGTGAGATATGTTGGTATATGAAGGCATTACATCACGTTATTGCTGCAAGCGATATCTGTGCCTGTAATTGCTCAACTATGTCAACAGCATACAGAATGTCTCATTCCCTTGTGCCAGAGGGTAATGCTTCCTATGTTATACAAGGAAAATGTAATCATGTCATTGTTACTCTAAACAAAAGCATTACTATGTGAGAAATTATTATAGCTTTTTGTAAAAGGAATCGACATCTATACATGTCCACGTTGAATGTGTTTGACAACAGTGTTAGCGACATGTACAGTCATAATAAGACTATCCCACTGTAGTCTGAGCAGTAAAGGCTGAATTTGAACTAACTTCCCAAGGCCAGAAGCTTAAGATTAGTGCCTGAATTGCAAGTGTCGCACAACATGTTGACATACAACTGGAACAGTGTACATTTAAATGGATGACGTCACCACTATTTATTTGCTGGATGTTTATGCTAAAAAATGGTCGAAGTGCACAGTAATACTGTACAGCTAAACATTATACACACACACACACACACACACACATATGTATGTATATATATATATATATATATATATATATATATATATATATATATATATTTTTTTTTTTTAATAGTAGTCTACACAGTATAAAGGTGAAAGACACACTCACAGTTGGCCTCAAACATTCTATATATGTAGTTACATAATGTAAAAAGCACAGCATCAAAGTCATGCAACACAGGATAATTTGCACCCCAACTGTCATATACTGCAGTTATGGTAACATTGCATAATCATTGTGTGGCCAAAAACTTATTTTGCCTGGGGATGATAGGATTTGCTACTTTAACAGTGTGCCACTGTAAATCCATATCATAAGTTGAAGTGTACATAAAGGTGGTTGTGAGATGTACAGTGATATATGACAGTAATCACAGTCACACTATTTAAGCAGTGCTGGACTCGAACTACCCAACTATCCACTTACACCATCTATATAGCACATTATCAGCAATCAATGCCACAGGAAAATACTGAGTACAAGTGATGCATACAGTATTTATGAAGGGGTAATATTAGCAATGTATTGCCAGGGAGATGTGTCTAGTAAAATGACTTTTACAGCCATCTGGGGTTCTAAATGTGGCTAATGCAAATGTGTGTAAACCAATCCTGAATTAATTTCCAGTGACACACCCACACAAACTTGTATAGCTTAAGAATTGGTGTATTCAAACTGCCTACATATTTATTTACACATTCTAAAGAATAATGTAAGCACCACATAAGTCTGACAATTAAAGTGCAATAATTCACTTAAGAAGGAATTAACCCATCAGTGTGTTGTACCAGAGGTGTAGGCAGAGAATATAATTTTGTAATCGTGTGCTCTTATTGCTGTCCCGCATGCCACCTGTTATTTGAAAAATGGAAATGTCGCCCAACACACACAGTTAATCAATGCTTGCATCATTTTCCCTCTAAAAACATTAGAGAGATTTTTCAGTCTGTGACACTCTTATTGGAAAAATTACTCTAGACAGTATGGCCTAAAAAAAGCCATAGTTTCCTTAAGTAACGTAAACAAAATTGTGCTCAGTACAATACAAAAAATGCATCTAACTAAACCCTTGTGTTACAAGCAGTTTTGTTTGTGAAAGGTGGGATTAGGGGATGTGGAGTCATCTAGCAGTTTAAAATGTATATCCAGAGTAGAAGTTGATTGAGCACATACTCAACTGACTGTACACACCTTCCAGTCAAACACATACACACACAAGTTCCCATACTGAGCACCAAACCTACACAATGTAGAAAGTATTGTATTAATCACAAGTGCCGCAGGAGAAGTCTGACTCTTAATGGTAGAGAGTGCACGTTTGTCAGGATGAACTCATCAGTTTGTAAAAGTGGGGTAAGGGACATGTGTCCACATTTAAATGCATTTTCTTTGGGGTAAGTGGATGCAGCATCAAACATTTTGCACGCAACTCATACACACACACACACACACACACACACACACACACACACACACACACACACACACACACACACACACACACACACACACACACACACACACACACACACACACACACACACACACACACACGTGTTTTTTAAACAAAAAGTCTACTGAATTATCACTTATGACATAGGGAAGCTTACATTAATATAAATGAAAAAAAAAACATATTTTCAGTTGCAGACATTATACATTCCATATATTCTTCTATACAGTCATTGCGAAATGAACATTATGTAGCTCATTCAATTTCCGCCTTCAGTTAAACTTCATTCCTCCCCAAAAACATTTTTCTAAGTAATTTGCTCCTACCTTTTTCTAAAGATCCCACTTCCAGCTGTCTTAACTCTGTTACTACATTCACACTTCTAATACAGTTGGTTTAAACTTTGATTTCCATTTTCTAGTAACTGCTTTTTTTGCATCTACCAGAATTAAACTCAGCAAGGCCTTACCGTGTCTAGGCAATTCCGATTCTGTATCACAGCTAAAAAAAAAAAAAATCATTTCCCCAGTCATACCAATTTGCCCACCAAATATCCCTGACAGAGCAGTCTGAAGGGAATTTTTTAAGTCTGCCAACTCATTACATTTCCAAAGATATGTTCATAATAACTGCTTTCATCCCCATCACACCTCTAACATTTGGAATCTACCTGAGGAAAAAAAATAGAGTCTGCTTGGGGGTATAAAAATACCTAGGCAAACACTTCCAAGCAAAAATCTTAAATCTTCTAGACTTTGTTGCATATTTGGGAGCCATACACACATTTGCCATGTTGACCATCAAACCTCCTACCTATCTAGTAACACAATCTAAGGAGGACTGTATTAATGGCAAGCACCACAGGAGAAAACCGACATTAACACAATGTGAAACAGGCCATATGAACTTTTGTAAAATCCACTGTTTGGAAAAGACAATACTGTGTATCACATGTAACAAATGCATGTGTGTGTGCAGGACAACGAAATGTTGATACTGTCCTTAATGTACAATGCATTACTGTGAGGGGCATTGACATGTTTCACATTGTGGGATGACATACACATTGAATTTTGCACACCAGTGGATTATCAATCAAACATTCCTGCTTCATGTTAGGATGACTGCACACTTGTATTATCTCATACTCACACCATATGGTGGGCACTTTCAAGACAAACATGCAAGTCATACATAGGACAGTGCACTGTTGAATAACAGTGATGGACTATGTGAGAACAGGTTAACCAAACTTGCAACACAGTTCAAACTGTAAACACTGCAGAGCAGACATACATTAAACTAAAATGAGTCATCCCATTCTGAAATCAAGATCACCTGTTAACAAAAGTAATACGCACATACAAATGTTCTGCAGCCTAAAACAATATTTTTTTAACTGAATTGTGCTGCTGATGACAAATTTTAAGTGAATGTGTAATCATGAAGTTAGAACTTGAATGGGAATTAGCAGTATTATTTTTTCCAATATTTTATTTTTTCTGAATTTTAGATTGTAACGTATCATAAAATGAAAACAAACATCTGAAACCATTTATACAATTTGCAGCAACAACAGTCATTTCAACATATTAGTTACATCATTTGTTCAGTGAGTTTAATTAACAATAAGAATAAAATAGATTATAAACCAAAACTATATACACTATGTACAGCAAGTGCTAAAATACTATGTTTTGTTTAGCTTGTCATTCCTTTACTATACCTACTACCTATATCCCTAAAAAAGAAAAACAGTACGACTATGTTATCTAGCAACTACAAGGATAAAGTTTAATGCCCTTTGTTTAGGTTTAATTAACTTTTGATATTTCTTATCATGCCTTTTCATATTAAAATATATGATCAAGGAGAAAGCTCCAACCTTGCTTAAAATAAGCCCATTTGCTTGGGTTCTTTGTTAGTAGATTATGTGTTGATAGGTATTTAATTGCCATGCTTTTAAAACCAGAGCATGACATCTGAGTTCTAGCCAAACAGTTTTGAGCGATGTACAGGAAAAAAAGGGCAAATACTACAAATCGGTTTTGTTTAGGTATCTTCTGGCAAGTAATATGTAAAATAGCAAATTCCCATGACAACACAGATTTTTCATATCCCATTTTTTCCAGTCTAACTCTTAGTGAACACCACAGTTTATAAGTGCATTTACAGCTCCAAGAGATATGGATTAGGTCTGCTGTTTTAGACTGGCAATAAGGACAGTTTGGGAATTAGCAGTGTTCTGTGTTGTTTTGTGCTGACTTTCATGCAGAGGATGGTACAAGACAGGCTTCACAATAGGTATCAGGCACATTAATAGAGCAGCAGGATAATATATATATATATATATATATATATATATATATATATATATATATAAATATATATAAATATATATATATATATATATATATATATATATATATACACACATATATAGATACACATATATAGGCATTAGCTCATCACACCACAAAGAAATTATTACTTCACATTTAAATAACACAACTGAAGCACAGTGACAAATTACTGAACCAGAAAGGGTGAACAGAGAGAGGCAGATGCAGACAGAAATAGCAACATTATGTTTTGTAACACAGGAACATCTGTATCGTGTGTTACTCTTGCTTATCAAATCATCATGCTCTGCACAATAAAGTGCTTGCTGCAGGTGAGAGTGCAATAAACAAATATACAAGCATGGTAAAGTCGACTTAAATCTCCGTGTTGGGGCTGCAATGTTTTTGCAAATGTCTCGCTGCACTATTTAAACATTATGTTAAGTAAATGTATATGGAAAGAAATATCGATGTTTGCAGTTAAATATAAGATAGTAATATGAAATGGCACAAATTAATAACATGACCTACAGATGTAATTAAATCCATGACACTATGCAAAAACATCAGTGGCTGGTCAAACGGTATGATGCACAGGAGACACTCCAAGTGCAGTTAACTGTTGACAAAACACCTGTTCAAATCATAGCTAGCTACAGACCCCCAACCATGACTCAGGATGCCCACTCCACCTATCTGGACTTACTTGAATCCATCAAGATTCAAACATCTATCTTGATCTTGGGTGACTAACTACCCAACCATAGAATGGAAGACCTATTCTAGCCCAAACATGATTGCCCAGCGATTCCTCGACTTCGTCAATGCTAATGCATTGGATCAGCGGGTCGACACTCCTACGACAGGTGAAAATATCTTGGAGCAGGTCCTAACCAACATGAGTAGCCACTGTAGCACTCCTACAGTGTCATCCTCTTTGCTAAGATCCGACCAGAAAGCAATCACTTTTAAAGTCACCATCTCCCCTGACCACCCCGACCCCCCCCCTTGTCAGGGTCAAACAAAAAAACTTTTCTAAAGCTGACTGCAAATCTCCTCAAAGCAGGTATAAGCAGCTTCACAGCCACTGTCCCTTCAGTTGGAACTAGCACTAATGTCCAAGCCTACACCAAAAAACTATATGAGCACCTACATAGCTGTATGGATTCAGCAATACCTGACAGGACCAAATCATCTTCCTCAAGGAAGAGTAAACCTGTCTGGTGGAGAGCAGCAATAAACAAACTCTATAACAGAAGGAATAATTGCTGTCCAGGGCCAAGAAGGAGCAGGTGCCAAGTTGGAAGCAATCTCTCCTTTGTCTGAACAAGCAAATAAGGTCACTGGTGGAAATCCTCCAAGGCTAACTTTGAGTCCAAACTGGCCACATCTACCAACGACAATCGCATGGCCTTCTTCACATATGTCCGCAATCTCAAAGGCAACACCCAAATCTGCTGTGAACTGGTGGTAAGTAACACCACATACACAAACGCCACAGAAATAGCCAACCTGCTGGCAGTCAGGTTCAGTGTAATCTTCACCCGCCTGTCACCACCATCAGTAAACCAGGACATCCCCAGCACCTGCCCCCTTCCCCTCATCACCAGGGAGCAGGTCTTTAATGCCCTCTCAAAGGCAAAAAAATACAGTCTCCATGGGACCTGATAACATCCCTGGCTGTGTCCTACATGAACTCAGGTATGAGCTCTCAGCTCCATTAGACACCCTATTCAACCAAAGCTTGAGCACTGGCTTCATCCCAGCAGAATGGAGGACAGCCACGGTCATCCCTCTACACAAAGGTGAAACGTCCACTGACCCAGACAATTATAGGCCCATCAGTCTAACTAGCCTGATCTGCAAGGCCATGGAATGCATTACAATGAACCATATAAACAAGGACATTGGCAACCTCCAAATGCTGCACCCCACACAGTTTGGTTTTGTCAAAGGGAGATCATGTGGGTTAAACTTGGTCGACTTCTTTGAAACGGTCACCAAAGCCATGAACGAGGTGAAGATGGTGCACACTACCTACCTTGACCTAGCCAAAGCCATTGACACTATTCCCCACTCAGGCATAATAGATAAACTCTTCCAGCTAGGCATCAACCCGTATGTTACCAGATGGGTAGCTAACTAGCTCACTGACAGAACACACTCAAAGCAGAGGAAGCCACCTCTAGTAGTAGATCCATAATGAGCAGTGTACCCCAAGGATCAGTCTTGGAGCCTCTACTGTTAGGATATACTTTTCAGAGGTGGAAGCCAAAACCAGTGGTCTGTGGCTGACCAAGTTTGCAGATGACTACAAGCTGGGTGCTGTCTTAAATTCCTTAAGTGATCTGAACATCTTCAAAGAGGACCTTACCCAAACTAATGACTGATGACAGAAGCATGGCCTCAAACTGAATGCCAAGAAATGCATCATTATCCCCTATGGGGAAAATGTCATCCCCACTAATTATCACATTAATAACAACGTACTAAGCATGCAATCAGTCATGAGGGACCTGGGCACTCAGGTTGATAGTAACCTGACTTTTGACCACCACATTGCCTCTGCTATAAGGAAGGCTTTCTACTTGGCCCACCACATAAATAAGGGTATTTCATCCAGGAACAAGGCGGTCATAACATTCCTGTACTCCTCCCCTATCAGACCCATTATCGAGTACAATGCCCCCTTCTGCATGTACCTTGCGAAGCACATGCAGCAGTTGGAGAGACCACAGAGGTTCCTGACCAGGAAAATCCAGGGTCTCAAACACCTATCCTATACAAATAGGCTAAAAGCCTTGTCCCTCTACTCAGTCTCATACAGACTGCTCAGAGGAGACCTGTGTCTGGCATACAAGTTCATTTCAGACCCAGCCTTGATGGAGTTGCTGCACATCCGTAAGACAAACTCCACTCGTGCAACCTGCATACAAGGCGTTAACTTGGTTTGTGACATTAATAGAACTTGTTGGGGGGATAGGGTTGTGTCCCAAAGACTCTCCCCATCTGTGGAATAGACTCCCTCTCCTTGTCAAGCAGAGCACCTCTCTAGTCCTCTAACAGGAACCTGGATGACTGGATGTGAAACAGAAAATATACCCCTAGCATCTCACCTGTGTCCCTGCTGGACAGGGGGAAACAGGTGCTGACTTTGTGGGAACATGGGCGAAATTCTTGGCTAGGCTTATAAGGACCTCTGGGCCAATAGCCTAGTATCGTCCTATGAACCTAATCAGCCTACAAAACAGGGTAATTATCTCATCATGCCACACAGGAAATCCTACTTTTTTACATTCAGCAGTTGATGAATTGTTACATTAACTGTATCACAGTACTGTCTCCAGACTGCCTTTAATCTGTATTTCCATAGCTCAGCAGATTTAAGCACATTTGTGCAACAATAATCAGACCACTTGCAGATTAAACTGAAATCTTCAGATTTGCAAAAAGCAGTTCAGCAGCATTCGCTGTCACACAGCATTGCTGTGCTATAGCAACCTCTGCAAAAGAGCCGAGGACAAAGTAAAGGCTTTTCCATGGGCCATTTTTGGCCATGTATGTTGTATGCGAGTTTATTTTCTGACCAGATTAAATGTGCAAAAAGGGGGTGGATAAGATAACGGTAAAAATCAGGTTGGCAAGCACAGAGTAGATGCAGGGCAGAGCACCATAGCTATCCACTTTTTCACAACATAAATGTACAGTTGTACAGACACACACACACACACACACAGTTTCATGACTTTGGAGTGTCACCAAACCAGAGATGGGGAACAGCAACAGAATAATGTATGGCCAACTGAACCAAATCAAGTGTGTCAAGATGACACATAGGTGAAATGGAAAGCTATGTATGGAGCATAATTTATTTATTTTTTTGGGAGGGAGATGAATGTTGTGGAAGCTGCTTATGAATGATAGGGTCAGGTAGGTTAGGAAGCATGCACAGATATGCAGGGCAGACAGGGATGATGATGGAGACAAAAGGTTGGGGACACTATGTTTGGGGAGAGGCAGATGACATCAGAGGCACACCCTTGTCCAGCTTAAGAATAGCGAGAATATAGTCCTCTCCCTCAGAACTGCCATCACTGTCTTCTGCAGCAGCTCCCCTGGGGTACTGCCAGATATGGCATCATCTTTGCAGTGCAACACAGGATCTTTTCAACCCTGCCGATAGGTGCACCAAGGCCCTTCTCCATTATATCTTCCACCAGCCCTGTCAGCTCCTGCCGGGTGACAAACTCATCACCTCCATTACTAATGCTCCAAGAGGGATGCCACTGCACCAGCAACTGGGGCAGAGCCATCTGACGCAGACTGAGTAGGTAGGGTAGCAGTTGTGGGGAGGCAACACTGGCAGGTTGTGAACCTGAAGTGCTGGGCACTTGTAATGCCATCTCTGGAGGTACGGTGGGTCAAACCGCAGTGGTCAGTCCACCTCTCTGTGCTGTTGATCATTTATTTTTCAGCAGCAAGGTATTCAAACAACAGATTGTTACCAACTCCCTAAAAGAGAGACAGAAAGGGCAGGGTGACAAAAAAAGAGATAATTAGATACATGGCCTGTCACAGTGTTGTATTTTTTCAATTAACTTTGTTTGGCAGTACATAAACAATTACGATATTTTACTATTCTGCACCTTTGCCACATCCATATATGATAGAAAGGTATCTGTGTGTCATAAACTAAACAAATCTCACAGCTACGACATAACAGACAGAAGCTTTTATTTCTCTATGACAGAGAGGAAACATGCATTCAAATGCATTAATTGCAATTACCATAATTTGATTCTTCCTGAATATTATTGCTGTTAATATTTTACAAATACTTATCCAGTAATAAAAAGTAATTTCTGTTCCCCAGTAATAAAACACAGTTGCTGCTCCTGGGTCCTGAACTCACATGGAGTGTTAAGCAACTGTTCACATTGCTTAATGCAAGCAGCAAGAGTTATTGGGGAAGGCAGCCATGCTTGAGATGAAGGTTGAGGTATGCTTGCTGAAGATGTTAGTGCTTGAGGGAATGAAAATAACTTTATGACTTGAATTTGGACCTGAGTAATATTACCTTGTGGTTCTCTGAGGCGAGTTAATCTCTCCTGGTATGCCTCATGGTTTGCAGCTATCTCCTCTGTAGCCATACAGTAAAAAATATAAGAAATATATATGAAAGCATAATGAGTACCTGTGTTGGCTGGCTAGATCACTAATGCCATACCATAGACAGACCATGACTCAGTAAAACTTGTGTAATTGTGAGGGTGTTCGCAGTCCTAAATTCAGCCTCCATTGGATTAGGAGGTCCTGCCTGCACTTCTTAAGGTCATTATACTGGTGACAACAATGTTCCCCAGTGAGTGGAATGACTGTTGCATTGGAGACAGCCTTGGCTAAGCTATACCAAGTCTCAGTCTTATAATGAGACATTGAATAATCCCCTTGCAGCAGCCTACAGCTGTAATACTCCACAAGGAGTGAAACAAATATCCTGGACTCCTGAGTATCCCACCTTTGTGCTCTAAAGTTAGCACCATTCTCAACCTCATCAACCATGTCTGCAAAGTCAAGCTAACAAAATATATCAGAATTTATGCTCAGTTCAGATCTCATGGGTAACTGGTTGTGCATAAAGATGCAAACCCAACCCTTGCCAAATACATTTGCACAAATGAAACCAGATGAACTCCTTCACAGACAAAGAAGATTAATTGTGCAATATTGTGATGTTGGACCTAACACAATGTTAAAATATTGCTGTACCAGCTAGGAATCGAACCCATGGGACAAAGCATGCACAAATTGAAACAGAGCTGATTAACTGCCACTGCCACAAGAGAACTACCTTTCAAGCATGGAAATTATTATTACATTAATTTGGGAATGAATGGAGATACAATGTAGAGATGCCTGCATTTGTATGACTTTAACTAGTCCTGAGAATTCATTCCTATGTGAAATCCATTATTTCTGTTTGTAAATATATTTCAGATGGATGCAGCTGAATGAGCTGAGTAATACAGGTTGGGATATGTTGCATGCATCACAAGATATAATTGTCCTAAAAACATAGTTTGGATATGTGGCAAGTCATGATTACAACAAATTATTGTGCCCACCATACAAATGCAAGAGAATTTAATATTAAATGCCATCATTGTCAGGTTTAAGAATTTGGATACACACTAGCTTGAGGTTAAACATTAATGACGTACGCTAAATAAAGTTTACTTATGCAAGCATTACTGACATGCAGCTTGCAAGAAACAAGTTTAATAGTATAATTTTTCTTTAGTATTACAGTCCTTATCAAAATGTTATGACAAATGGGATTCCTACACCAAATGTAATAGTAGATTTTAGCTGGATATAAACCCTTAATCAGCTGTATTTTTGATCACTCACTGCACATACACCTTGTGCCAGAGAGAGGTATGTGACAGGTAAAATTCTCCATTCACTGGTGTCCAGAGTGCTGAGGAAAGCGCACCGTTACCAGATGTGATTGCACTACATAAGACAGCCTAAACTAAAATGTCCACTTTTTCTATAGGTAGGAAATCATGTTTGCGCACTGCCATGGGAGAGTAAATGTAAATTAAAATGACTAAAAAATCAAAAAATATATGACATATTGTAAATAACTGCAATGTGATCTCTAAACAGTACTCAGACAATATTTCATGTGGCTTTGTTTCAATTCACGTCAGATACACCTTGTGTCACAGAACTGGGCATCTGTCAGGTGCATTCTCTGCAGTACTATCCATGTTGTGGAGGGCCTCACAATGATTCCAGGCAGATTTGCTCCACATAAGGCAGCCAAAATTAAATGTTTCACTTTTTTTTTCTTAGGCAGTGAAGCATGTATATGGGATGCTTTGAGAAGAGAAACTGGAAAAGGCATTAGAAAAAAAGTACTGCTAGAGAAGAAAAGCTGACAGGAAATTAAATGCAATCAGTGGGTATATGTAGCAATGACCATAGCAAGAAGTGCATTCATGTGACACATTTATCTTCTCACGTGTCATTGCCACATTAGAAATATACATTGTGGAATACATTATCAGACTTGTAGTTAATGACAAATAATGTGAACAGACAGAAAAAAGCTCACATTTGTTAGCAATAGTGATGACAAGAGTTGCTTTTCAAACAAAACAATGGTATCACAAAATGTAATTAATTATTTATTGAAACCACCCTCTGTAAAATTATCGGTTAAGTGCATTCAAACCATGCATCAGCTGTCCTTGTTCTCTAAGCTCACTGCACTTGCACCTTGTGCTACAGAGAAAGTTGCAAGACAGGTTCATTTTCTTCACTGAGTACTATCCGGAATGCTGTTTGCCTCACACTGACGCAGGGGTGGTCTAAACTACATAAGGCAGCCTAAACTAAATTTTTCATTTTTTTTCCTTAAGCCGTGAAAGTTAATTTCACACTGCCAAGCAATGTGCAAATGAAGAAGGCAAGATTTATCATTCATTTAGCATTCAAACATTTTGGAAATAACAACTTTAAGAAACATGAAATGAATCACAGTGTAAATCTAGCAATGAGCACATATACTGCTGCATTACACAAATACATTCAGCATTCTCACATCCCCTTGCTACATCAGTACAATCATGTATGTCTTACAATATCAGGACTCTAGCTGATACCATGGGAATGAATAAGGGCACATGGAATAGCAGAAATTCTTTCATTGTTCACACAGCACATACAGTTAATATTCACAAAATGTCAAAGGACTCTGTCTGTCACTTTTAATCAATACTGACCTTACTAGAGTTTCCCACATCATTCATACATATCACATTCATACACCTAAATGAGTGTCAAGATTTATAATGACCTCCCTCAGTAAAATGACCTATGAACAGGTTTGAACCTCGCATCACTTGCACAGTTCCTCTACGCTCAATACCTTTACACATTATGCCACAGGAAGAGGAGTGTGACAACTTGGATTCATTCTCTCATTACTGTCCTGACTGCTAAGGAAAATGCAACAATGCCAGTCTTTACTGCGCTGTTGATGGCAGTCCAAATAAGTTTCCATTGTTACCTTGGACAGGGAAACGCCACTCATTGCTACTGACTGCTGCCAGTCGAAAGAGTACAATGCCAAATGACGTGCAAACAATGAAAGGAAAAAAATTGTTGCTCAAATACTTTAAATGCAAATTTCACATGTTTAAGCAACTTTGTTATCTTTCAACAGGGGTCTTTATGGATTTGAACACTCAAACAAAGGTAGTGAGAACAATCATTTAAGAGTATTTCCCAAAGTTGCCACAGACAAAGACATATCTTAGCAAAGAGAAAATGTGTTTGGACGTACTGATAATGTGACACTGTATCAAGTCACACTGAAAGTGCAACAGAAACAAGCTATAAAAGTTGTCTTCAAATGTGATCGCAAACATCTGGATGACTCAAGCAGTAATAAACAAAGACTGCAAACAATGCAGCAGGTATATTTCTTACTTTCTTTCTTTATGGTTCCTCATTTCATTATTGATGCTTTCTTAATAGAAATTCTATCTCTGTTTTATTACATATGTTATCTCTATCAGTGTTTAAAGTACTCCCTTGAATACGAACAACATTTATTACCTAGGGACAGTAACTGTGGTCATTAAAGCTAGCATTTGAATGTTATGAACACTGCTCTCCAAAATTAGTCAATGTACTCTCATATTTTTTGTTAAGTTTCTTTTCCCTGACACAACCTCAAGTAGGTGTACATCAAGGAGGAGAGACCATGAAAGCTGATTGTTCCTGCAGTCAGAGTAATCAGAGACACCTGCAAGCCATTAGCAGGGAACACTTATCAGTGCTTGTCCCTGAATTGTTAGGGCATGTGCAAGTAATCATGCAGTCCTTACACCAAGTTTACATTTCCTACAAGGATGGGCATACCTATCCCTCTTTGCTGCTCCATCAGCAGCCTGACACTCTTGAACCTGGGTCATAGTCAGAACATTATCCCTCTACACCACTGGAGTGGCAAAATTCAAGAATGCTAATGAATTAATATCTCATTTGCATAATCACAGTGCTCATAGGGCTGACTGCACCATATAAAGGCAATTGTGCCGCTAATGCTTTTGTATTGTACTGGGGAGATTGTTTGGATCCAGACAGCTGATACTGCTAAAAAACAACTTTTGGAGAATTATCTATTTTCTACACTGCTGAATTATCAAGGTACAATACTACTTCTTACATAATGCTTTTAGTTTAACATTAAAAGGTGAATTGCACTTACAGTGAAAAAGCATTTTTTTGCCTTGTTTTTTTTCTTTATCACTTTCTTTTGGCATAGCCATGTCTGCATTACAAAAAAAGTATGCTACAGAGAATGCTACTTGACGTAATTTTTAGTTTGCATTTAATTTGATGTTTGCACACTTATTGCAGATAAGTGTATTATAACTATGTAGGAACGTCTGGCATTTTCATCTGTGTTACTAGAAAAAGGTAAATGTATTCTGTATGTGGATTTCTCCCTGACTGCCATCCAGAGCAGTGGCACTCATCTTACGTTTCTTTTAATGTTACATCAGTAATTGTTATGGTTAATGCTGCAATGTATTATATAGTTAAACCTGTGTTATCTGCATTACAAAATGGTTACATTGTTGATATCTAATTTAGACATTTTTGGGGGCGTCTTAACTTGTGTGCAGTCACAGGGAGGATTAACTTTTAAATTGTCTGCATGATGGATGCATGCAGTCACTCATAAATGAGTTCACAGCATTCTGTTTGTACATTAAATACATAATTATGTGTCGGTTTTCTGTTTCATCTCAAAGAGGTATGGCACCCAAGAAGAAATATGTACCCTGCAATCCACCATACACTGATGAAGAAAATGTGGTCATCATCTAGACCTTACATCACCATGGAGCTTTTCTGATAGGGAGAGGTAGAGATAACCCATCTGCCAGAGATAGAATATGGCAGCAGGTGGTCAATGACATTAATGCTGTCAGAAGGCAAGGGAGAATCTTTTCCCAGATATAACACTGAGCAAATGATATGGTAATGTCTGCTCACAGTAGGGCAATTGCAACTGCCTTGGAAGAGGTGGCTATGGGAGGGAGGTCATACTACCGAACCACCCCTAACTGAAACACAGCAGCTTCTATCCATGGTCAGAGATCCAGAACTCTCAGCAGAGGGTTCCCAAAGAAGCCTCGCCATTGGTGCAGATGTGGATGACAGACCAAGAATATCACAAGCAGTCCTTCCAGGTATGCAAAATGCAAGTGCCATTTTTATATCTTTAAACGCGTATACCTTAGTTGTTTGATATTTTTATATAAATAGCCAGCAATAACTGAGCCAGACTACAGTCAGAAAAACAGTAAATGGTGTGGGGGTGGGATCCAACTGTTCACTTTGTTTCTGTATGAGAACATTTTTAATCTGCACTTGTGAAGAGGATTGTTCTCTTTTTCTTGTTTAATTTATACTACAGTACTTAGCAGACGTCTTTCTTTCTTTTCCATTCCTCACACACAAGCACTTCTGGAATGTAGGATGCCAGCCCACTGCACATGGTACGCACATATTTAGCTGTTGTTACTACTGTATATAAGGTAGATTCAGGTCTATATGACAGCAAAGTTTGCGCTGCTTTAGCATCTGTTAGAGCTTAACATATCTAGACTTAGAACATATGTGATCAATTTTACTGTCTTCTTTTCTGTTTGTTGTATTTATTGTGTTACTAATTGTCTCCTTTTCTTTTTGTTGTATTTATTGTGTTACTTCTTTTTACCATAAGTGATCTTGACAGTGGCACTGTAGAACTTCTACCACCTGATGCGGGAGTTTTTTATTGTTAGCCTCTGAAGATGATGGTGACAATTACAAGAGAGGCACAGTCCGAGTATACAGATGGTCAGTCTGACACTGAGGTTATGGGCTCCTACGTCCCCTGCCCATATTTCAGACACAATCAGTATGCCTACACATACCCATAACACAGAGAACTCTGACACAGGACAGGTTGAGGGTGACACAGCTGATTAGGGTAGAGCCACTACATTTTCTGGTGTTAGCAGACATGGTATGCAAGATCCCACTCTCACAGCGACACTACATCCACTGCTCCGTCAGTGATTGCGGTGTCCACACTGAGATGTGGTAGGCCACAGGTTCATGGTCCTGGACATACTCATGAGGAGAGCTCATCTTGCAGACCTCTCTTACATTCAGATAACACCCCAATTTCTAGCCAGGGATGTGGTGCTAGTAGTGCAACTCCTGGCAGAGGTAGTTTGCATGGTCAGGGATGATGACACTGATGTGACTACTCTACCATGTATGGCTCACACCTGTCTGAGATGTCAAGACGTAGTGCTAGCACAGTCCTTGAATGGGTATATGCAGACATACACACATACAAAAAAAATATTTGCCCATAACACTTCACACGTGCAAACTATCTAAACAGTACTGTACATCTGTTGTTACTGACCCTGAACACTGTACACACTGAGAGATGCATGCATTTCTTACTTGCACACACTTACTACTCTGGTGTTAGCCTTGCTTTCCTGCCCTCTGCTCTCCTACTTCCTAACCTGTGCGAATGATGATGATGACTGTGCCCTGCCCTTTGCATGTCTTTATGACTTAGGGTTGCATATATAAATGATGCACACAATGGATAACTAATGCTTGCTTATTCACAAGCTTGCATTTTATCAATATGCATTGCAGTAGAAATGTTATTGATTTCTTGTTCCTACTAATTTGTGAATTATTACTTCTTTAACTGTTGAACTTCACTGCATTTCAATTAGAATTGTTATTACAGCATTAGAAGCATCAGGTACTTCAGTCTTGCTTCGTAATATAATTGTGCAAATGAGGGTATAATTACCTGTTCAATATTTTATAGATGACGGTCAAATGAAATACTTGATGCACGATACTGTTTGTAATACATAAGTGACTATAGCAAAAACTTAACAGAGGAGATATTACTGACATAACTGCACACCTCAGAAACATGTTCTGCTTACAGGCATACATATACTTCCATATAAAAGTAATCAGTTCCATAACTTTTTTTAACAGGTTTCACATTTACCTGATCATTAATGCAGGTACAAACTGCATGCTTGGGAGATGTCCTTGTCTGATCCTATCAGGACACAGCCATTACATGGTTATGTAAAGGTTATGCTGTTTGCAAGGCATCAATTTTCCTCTCTATATGTGGGAGGGATATTAGACTTCAAACTAATTAGTGAGTGTGTGTACTATCCTTTGCCTGTTAGCCAGAGCATAATGCCTGTTAACCAGAGCATACTGTGCATGCCTCTGTTTTCCAGTACCATGTGCAGCTGGTGATTCTCCCTCAGACTTCTCATCTGTACCTACTGCTGGCCCTGCCTGTGGTCCTTGAAACTGTGGTCCAGACCCTTGTTGTCCATGTTAAAAGCTCTTTCCTGAGTATTACATTATGTAACATGGCACAGACTAAGTATTTCAGCAGAGGTGCCTGGGTTGTACGGCAGTCCACCTCCTGGTGTGTCCAGATACTGAAACCTTGATTTCAGCAATCCAAACACATGTTCTATAGTATTCCTAGTTTGAGCATGGGCCTCGTTGTATCCTTGCTCATTGAGCTTATGAGGGTCTCTTACGGGTGTCATGAATTAAGCCTTTAGTGCATAACCTGCATCCCCCACTAGATGCCCTTTAGGAATGTCACCCCTAGTAAATCTGGTATACAGCTCACAAGTGTGCCATATGGGCGAGTCACAGAAACTGACTGGGTTACCTTAAGAGACATTGTAGATGATCCTTTGGGAGTCAAAGAGAAATTGACAATTTACAGCGTGGAAACCTTTTCTGCTGATGTACCTCCTTTCAAGTTCCCCTCGTGGGGCATTTATTTCTATTTGTGTGCAATTTATGATCCTCAACACTTCAGGAAAGTGTGCTACTGCACAGAATTCCTGCATGGTTCTTGTTCTCTCCTGTGGCGTTTGTGGGAAACAGATATGCTCCCTTGCATGTAGTAGCATTTCATTTAAAAACTTGACATAATATTCTAGAAGCTGATGCCTGTGACATCCCTATCTTATCTCCTGTGGGTCCCTGGAAAGTACCAGTAGCTAGTATATGTAATGCTAAACATGCCTTAATTTCCACTGGGATGGGTTGTCCATGATTTACTTGGAGCCTGAGGTGGGGGTGACAGAGGTTGCATTTTTCCTCCAGTGTTTCCCTGTCAACCATGCATGTCTCAATAATTTCTGTGTCACGTTGTTCTTAAGTCAAATGGAGTCCTCAACACCCTTTTTCTTGACACAGGTCTGGCAGCAGCAGCACCTTGATTTATAATCTGTTGCACATACAGCATAATAATAGCAACAGCAGCCCTTAACATGCTTTTTTCCTAAGTGTAATTGTGCCTGCGTTCCAAAGGGGTTTGATGTACACGGCAAAAGCCTACACTGAGTGTACATGCTTGCTTCATAGCTTCCTGAGTAGCTCCACCATGTTGGATTGGTTAATTAGCATGTCCCTTGGTCTTTATGCTTTCATTAGTATATTTTGCCATTTCCTTTTGTTTGGTGGCTCTACACATTGAGTAGAGCTGACTAATGAATACCAAATAATGTGCTATTACGTTGGCAGCACAACAGTTGCACTCAATTCAGCAGTTAATGAAACAGCCCGTTATTTCTTTTATCCTGACTACTATCTTCACTCTTACCCTAAAATCCATAATTATATAATCCATAATTATATGCATATCCATTTCTTCTAACCCATTCCTATTTTCTTAACTTTTCCCATAACTTATCTAGTCCAAGGCATTCTAAGAAAGTACAGTTGTGTACACTTACCATAACTGTAGATGTTCAAATGTATTCACTGTTGCAGTCATCACATTTGGGTTATCTGCCCGAATACCAGAGTCTTAGGATTTCTGCGTCAGATGCTGTCGCTTCTTCCATGACATCAGGTCGTCAGGGGTATAAAACAGGCAGCCAACGCCATTACATCAGTTTTTCTTGCCCCAAATGTCAGGAGCCCCTAAACAGGAGGCTAGTATATGGTGGGGAACACAACCAGTAAAAAGTAAATACCAATGCCATTAAGAATGGCCACAGAGAGGAGAGGCAGAAAGATAGAGAAAACCAGGGGGCTGGAGGGAAGGAAACCAGGACTGCAACAGTGAATACACTCGAACATCTACATTTATGGTAAGTGTACACAACTGTACTATGTTCTTCATGATTCACTGTTGCAGTCATCACACTTGGGTTGATTCCCAAGCTGAGTAAGGGTGGAGGCAGTCAAGAAGTGTTAGGGCTGGCTAGCCGGCCTTGTAAGACTGCTGTAGCAAATCCAGCTCTGGATTTAGAAAAAATAGGTAAATGGTAATGCTTGGTGAAGGTGTATACAGAACTCCAGGTTGCAGCTTCCAGAATGTCCCTGGTAGGGACTCCCCTGAGAAATGCTGTAGAGGTGGAAGTAGCCCTAGTGGAATGTGATCTGATCCCCAGTGGGGTAGGTTTTCCATGGTACTTGTAGCAGAAATTGATGCAATGTGCTATCCATTTGGAAATGATTTGTTTTGAAATGGCCTTGCCCTCTGCCCCTGTTGCAAAGCTGACTAAGCAGCTGGTCAGATTTTCTGAAAGGTTTAGTCCTGTCAAGGTAGAACCTGAATTGTCTGTGCATGTCCAAGGAGTGCAGGATACTTTCCCCTTTATTCTGAGGGTTAGGGAAGAAAGTTGGCAAATGGATGGATTGGTTTAGAGCCACACTGGACACCACTTTAGGCATAAAGGATGGGATAGTCCTGAGGGAAACTCTGTCAGCATGGAAAATAATGAAGGGTTCCACAGCCATTAGTGCCTGTAACTCAGACACTCTTCTTGCTGAAGTTATGGCTAAAAGCAAGGCTGTTTTCCAAGAGAGGAATTTTAACTCTGCTGAAGCAGCAGGTTCAAAAGGGGGAAGCGTGAGCTTTTCCAGTACAAATTTAAGCTCCCAGGCAGGGGTGGGTGCTCTCCTAGGGGGGCCTTAAGTTGTTATAGCCTCTCTCAGGAAATATGTGATGAGAGGGTGAGAAAATAGAGCTGGCTCAGTATTAAAATCAGCTGAGATGGCAGAGGCATGAATCTAAGGATAGGCCTCTGTGGAGCAGCTCTGCTAGGTAATCCAGGATTAGAGGCAAGGACGGCACTGCTGTGTCCTTTCCTTGAGACTGATTCCAAGAACGAAATCTTTTCCACTTTTCAGCATAGGATTTCCTAGTACTAGGCCTTCTGGCTTCAATAATGACATCCAGCACCTGTTTGCTGAGGGTTGCTGGTGGTGTATTCAGGGGATAAGCCAGGCTGCAAGGTTTAAGGTTTGCAAATGTGGATGCAAAATCTGTCCCTCCTGCTGAGACAGCAGGGTAGGAATCTGGTGAAGATGCCAGGGTGGCACTGCTGTCAGACTGTGTAGGAGTGGGTACCAGTGCTGGCGTGGCCAGTCTGGAGCAATAAGAATTGTCCTTGGCCTGTCCTGTTTTATCTTGAGTAGTACTTTTGAGAGGAGGGGCAGAAGGGGAAAGGCATACATTGAGACGTTTTCCCATTGGAAGGATAGGGCATCCACCTTCCAGGCCCTGCTGTGAGGGTTCCTGGTGCAGAATTTGCTCAACTGGTGGATCTTGGGGGAGGCAAAGAGGTCCACCTCCAGTGTCCCCCACCTCTGGATTAGAAGGTTGAAGGTGTTGGGCTCCACTTTCCACTCGTGTGGGTCTAGGAGATTTCTACTTAGGTCGTCTGCCAGTGAATTTTGTTTGCCTGGCAGGAATTGAGCTTGTAGATGCACTTGGTTGCTCAAGGCTGTGTTCCACAGAGTCATGGCTAACCTGCAGAGTGGGTGAGAATGGGTTCCCCCCTGCTTGGTTATGTACCACATAACTATGGTGTTGTCTGTTTTTATAAGCAGTTGTCCTGGAAGGATTAGGTATCTGAAGGCTGTCAGAGCATTCTGTACAGATAGCATCTCTTTTTGATTGATGTGCAGGAGAATTTGGCCTGGGCTCCAGTGGCCCCGAATGCATTTGCCTGCCATGTGAGCCCCCCATGCATAATCTGATGCGTCTGTTGTCAGGGTTTGGGCGGAGAGGGGTTGAGTGAAAAGCAGTCCCTTGTTGTGGTTGCATGCTTCTGCCCATCAAAGGAAGTGTGCCCTTAGACAAGGTATGATTGGAATGACTGTTTCCAGGTCCTGAGAATGTTGGCACCAAAGACTTTTTAACTACCATTGAAGTTTCCTCATATGCAGTCTTGCATATGGAATTAGCAGAATACATGAGGACATGAACCCTAGGGCTTGCAGTATTTTCCCTGCCGATAGCTGGGTTCTGGTGGCCATTTGTTTGAAGTAGTTTGTCAGATAGACCTGTTTTTCTGGAGTAAGAAATGCCATCTGAGAAGTTGTGTCCAAGCTTGCTCCCAGGAATACAATCTTTTGACTGGGCACCAGTTGTGATTTCTTTTCGCTGATGGTGTACCCCAATGAAGTGAGAAGGCTTTTTATAAATGCCAGGTATTGTAGTAGCAATTTCTGACTGTCTGCCTGAATCAGGCAATCGTCCAAGTATGGGAAAATTTGGATATTTCTCTGCCTGCAGTATGCAATGGCTGGAGCCAGGCACTTCGTTAATACTTTGGGCGCAGTAGATAAGCCAAAGGGAAGTGCAGAGAACTGATAGTGCACAGAGCCTGCATTGAAGTGTATATATTTTCTGCAAGACTCCATTATGTGGATGTGCAGATAAGCTTCTTTTAAGTCTAGAGTGACTAACCAGGCATCCTTGGCTAGCACAAGGAGAAGCTGTTGCAGGGTAAGGATCTTGAATTTTGGGTCCACCAGAAAGGTGTTCAGAATTGATAGATCCAGGATTGGATGCCAAGAACCCTCTTTTCTGTGCACCAGAAAAAGTCTGGAGTAGAAACCCTGCCCCCTTTGTTCTACTGGAACAGGTTGAATAGTTCTGATATTGAGCAGGGAAAGTACTTGCTTTTGAGCCTCTGCCCACTCGTTTGGAGGAAGGTCTGGGAACCCGCTTGGAGTTGGCAGTGAATGGACGTAGAATCTGTACCCCTGGGATACAGTGTTTAGGACCCATCGGTCCTGAGTAATGGACATCCATTTTTTTTGTATGAAGGGCAAGTTTTCCTCCTAGGGGCACAAGTAATTGGTCAGGGCTGGAAAAGATAGTTGAAAAGTCATTGTGAACTTTTTCCATAAGGGGACGGCTTACCACTCCCTGTTTTTGAGGTGGGAGCACTCCATTGTTTAGATCTCTGCATACCCTGAGACTGTAGTCTGGGTGACTTGTTTCCTCTGGGTTTGGTTTGAGAAGGCCTGGAAGGGGCTGGAAAGGACCAGTTTTTAGAAGGCCAATGCCTACTGAATCTAGGTGGCTGCACTTGCAAGAATTCTTTAACAGTTTGCATAGATTCAGCTTTTTCTTCCATCTTTTTAAGAACCTCTTCTGCTTTGGTACCAAACAAACTGTCCTTATTTAAAGGAGCATCTAGTAATTTGGATTTGACATGATCTGGCAATGTTTGTTCCTTCAGCCAAGCATGCCTTCTCAGTACAGACCCAGTGACTGCAGCCCTACAAGATGCTTCTAGGGCATCAAAGCCACACTGCAAAGTATGCTTGCTAACTTGGTTTGCAGAATGCATTAACTCTTGTAAATCTTTATTTTTCCGCACAGTCTGGAAGTTACACCAATTTTTGTTTAATTAGTTCCATAATGTGTTGCTGGTACTTCAACATGTGAAACTGGCAAATCAATGCCCAGATGACAAGAGTTGCAGAGGTATATACTTTCTTTCCCCAGCTGTCTAAAGCTCTGGAATCCCTGACTGAAGGGGTAAGGTTTTTGGCTGTAGTAGCCTTAATACCTTTAGGTCCCTGGGAAATGGTCTCTGGATCCACAGTAGGATTCTTGAAGAGAAATTTGTGAGAATCAGGTACTCTATAGTACCTGTCAGGTTTCCTAGGGGCCGAGGGTAAAGTGTCTGGAGTAAAACTGGATTCCATGAAGACATCATCTACAACATCCAGGACAGGGGGAATAACTAGAGGCCTGTGCTGAGGCAACTCTAAAAATTACCTGAGTCTCTTTTTGGACTGAGGGTAGTCCTGGCATTCCCAGGGGAAATGCTCTCTTAAAGTATGCAAGGTGTCACCAAAAGAAAAATCCTCTGGAGGGGAGGCAGAAGGAATGGATTCCTCTGTGTCTGAATCCTCACAGGTTGATAACGGCATGCCCTGATAATCAGAAGGGTCAGAATCATCGGACTCCTGCTCTGTAGAATCAGAATGAAACTCAATTCTTTGTCTCTTAGCAGGGGAAGGCTGGCTTCCCCTAATTAGGGTAATAAGGTCTTCAGCCATTCTAAGCATTTGTTTTTGTAGCATGGGAGCTTGAGCATGTGCTATTGTCGTCGGTTTTCTAGGCGTAGTGTGTACTCTGGGCCTAAGAAACTCAGTAGTTTAGCTAAAAATTAAGTCGTGAGTTTAATTCGAACATCAGTAGGTCGGAATATACCCTTAGAAGCCGGTGCCTGCACAGCGGCAACGGACCCATCCAAGGTAGAGACATCTGCAGGTTCCATAGTGGAAGAAGCACCTCGCGGCATACCGGACTCCAAATGGGTCTCAGCAGAGGCCTGCGAATCTGAAGAAGTGGGCATCAGGGGCTACAAAGGCACCTCACTGAGTACCGGGAGACTGGCAACTAGCTTAACGGAAGTGTCGTTGGCAGTTTTGGATCTATGTGGTCTGTCTCTATCTTTATCTTTACGTTTTTTTGGAAGATCGGTAGTCAGATGGTTTATCGAAGCCATTTCGGAATATGGAGAATGACAGCGAAAGAATTTTGTGACAAAGACAGCTCGATGATGAATGGTTTGGGCGTTAAACAAGGCACAAAACCAACAGCGAGGGGACATTGTGGTATGGGCCTAAACAGGTGACACAGTACGAATGAAAATCTCTGTGAGGTATTTGCTTTTCACAGGCAAGACAATTGTTAACTTTTTCTGACATCGATCAGAGCAAGAAAAAAGGATCCCCAGCGGGTTACTAAGCTTTAGAAGACTTCAGGTTTGAAACTCGAAAAATGAAAATTTCAGGTAGCAGACAACCGGCACTTGAGAACTGCTTCTGCTTTGGGTTCTTCCTCGGCAAGAAAGACTGATGTAAGGGCGTCAGATGCCTGTTTTATACCCCTGACGACCTGACGTCATGGAAAAAGCGACAGCATCTGATGCAGAAATCCTAACTTGAATTTTGGGATCACCAGATAGGTGTTGAGATCCAGGATTGGTTGCGTGATCAAAAACAGTATGAAAAGATGTAAAAATTGCTGTGAAGACCAGGGGTTTCAAATCTTTCATTTTGTTCTTTATATAACACAGATCATTTTACTGGTAATTTCTTCAACAGACATTGCCATACAAAATCCCTGGTCTTCAAAGCAATTTTTAAGTCTTTTCATACTGTTTTTAATCACCTCCTTCATCTCTTGCTTTAGATCTTCCTAACGACTAATATAATAATATTAATCCATCATTATTCTTTCATTTAATTTTTCCTCTACTTCTTTCATATCTATATTCCCCAATGTAATATAAAGAATACAAGCACCAACTAGTATAAATAAGCACCCTTAGTACCATAGGTAAAGTAACCTTGTAAATCAAAGTTAACTTTATTAATCCTAGTGATTGCTTTTCAATGTAATAGTGTTAGTGGCTTAAGAGGTAGCACACACACCCTTGATGCTGGAAGATCAGAAGAATGTGGGTTCTTTTCCCACCCCAGGTGCTAGTATTAATTTTTTCCAGTACTGA